>NW_012115932.1:5538891-5549105 GCF_000951035.1 Colobus angolensis palliatus
AAATAAATAAATAAATAAATAATTAAAAAGTTGAACAAATTATTAATGCAGTCAATGACATGGATACATCTCTAACGAATTATGATAAGTGAAAAAACATAACCATTAGATTATGTGCTGTGTGTATGACATTCTGAAGAAGACAAAGAGTATAACTGTGAAAAACACTATTGGTGGATGCCAAAGATTAGGGATTTTTGGAAGGTTTAGCTACAAAGCAGCAGCATAAGGGAAATTTAGGGGAGTAAATTTTTGGGTTTATAATTATTCAAAGAGCTATACAACAAAAAAAGTAAATATTAATGTATGTAAAAACCAAATTTTAAAAAGTTTAACTTTAAAAATGACAGTTTCACATAAAGAAAAATATCTTCTTTAAAGACTGGAAGATACGTAATATTTTACTCAAGTAGTTTCAAATATAAGTTGGCTGAAGGTGAACAGTAACTGTCTCCTTTCTGTAAAACATATAATCTACAGTTTAGTGCCTGATTTTCCTAGAACCTTCTGGTTCTAAGTCTCCTTTAAGAGTTAATGTCTTCTCCATTCTGGATTCATCCATGTTGTTATTGGTTTTAGTTTAAACACTACTCCAGATAAAGTAATCAATAGGTAATTTCAATATAATTGATTCAATTAACTTGGAGGCCCAAGAAAATCATCAATTACTATTTCATTCACTACTATTTATTTGCACTTACTCCTTCCTGCAGAATTTCAAGGAACCTCTCTAAACCAAGGCAAGTACAAAGTACGAATAATAGAAGCCCAACACCAACAAAAGTCAGCTGTACTTCATTTTTGACTTTGAGTTCCCTGGCAGCAAGGCTGCAAGGAGAAACACCCTCAGTTATGCATTTGTAGAAAGAAGAAAGCATGTCAAATCCTCATGAAGACAAATATTTTCCTATCACTTAATTTTATATGAAATTTCTCAGGTGGCACTTAATAAAATGAATACTAATTGATGGAATAGCTATAATTTGTAAAAATCATTTCCTGTAGGAAACTTTAAAAACTGCCAGTATATAACTTAGAAATACAACACAGAAAGGGAAATTCTGGGAAGTGCTAAAGTAATGTGTTTCACGAATTTTAGGCCTTTGAAAGGCCTGGGTTCTTTTTTTTTTTGAGACGGAGTCTAGCTGTGTCGCCCAGGCTGGAGTGCAGTGGCCGGATCTCAGCTCATTGTAAGCTCCGCCTCCCTGGTTTACGTCATTCTACTGCCTCAGCCTCCGGAGTAGCTGGGACTACAGGCGCCCGCACCTCGCCCGGCGAGTTTTTTGTATTTTTTAGTAGAGACGGGGTTTCACCTTGTTAGCAAAGATGATCTCGATCTCCTGACCTCATGATCCGCCCGTCTCAGCCTCCCAAAGTGCTGGGATTACAGGCTTGAGCCACTGCGCCCAGGCCTAGGTTCTTTAACTGAATATCAGGTCTCTCTTGCCATCAGCTCTTGGAAAGTAGCTGCCTTACCCATATTCAGTGGCAATGGAATTATTCGGAATATCTTAAAAATACTAATGACTTTTAGGAAAGGACTACTCATAGTTCTCATTAGAATGGGCCATTCACTAGTTCACTAGGCTTCTGTACATATGTGTGCAGATTGAGTGTGGCCTAAAAGCTGAGTGGGCAGTGGCAACAGAAATGCAGGCTGCACTCTACTCCCTAAGTATTCATCCCAGAGTCAAGGATGCCTGGAGGGAGTTCTCTGACTGTGACAAATCTTTCAGATGGCCAATTTAATAATGATTTCCAACTCTCATCTTTCTCTGTCACCTACAATTTAAAGAATGAAAAACTTAATAAGGCTATCCCTTGCTATTGAAATCTGTTCATTTTCCTAGGTTTCAATAGTAACAAAAGATATTTTGTAGAATTCATCTGAACATTTATCTGTATATGTTAATTTTCTAATTTTCTAATTCAGAAATCAAGGGGCAGCTTACAATTTCCCTAGCCACATTGTAGCTAGAAGTGGCCATGCTACTCAATTTTTTTACTTCTTCTGTTGAATGCCGATATGAAACCGAGGCAACCACAAGATGAGGCAACCACAAGATAAGGCAACATAAAATGCAGAGATGTCAGCTCTGGTATCTCTTAGCTGCCAAAGCCAGGAGTTGCCTACCTCCATCTTTTTTCTAGTGTAAGAAATGTAAGCCGTTTTGTTTTGCCACTGCAAGTTAGATCTTTCTGTTTTTATATCTAACATATTCCTTAATTACCGAAAGGACAACAACAACAATAAACACACAGCAAGTCTACAGTTATATAGCTCTTTTAATTCTGACAGTACCAAATAGTCTACTCCTAGCACATTCTCTCCAAAGCCTGTTTGTTAAAAATCTGTTTTTTAATAACTCATTTATTTCTTGGAGAGTCAGGATTTGTTAGAGAGAAACTTCACCAATTTTTTTTTGTTGGTGCAATGTTATCAATCACCAATGAGTCAGTAGCTCCAAATTGTGCATCAAACACCTCTTAGCTTAATCTCTGTGTCCCCCGAACCCATCGTTATTTATATTTTTCTTCTCTCACATTGAATCACTCATATAAAAATGGCAATTCTTTTACATTTAATCATAATACAAAACACCATCATTTAAAATAATAATATAAAGAACACCTTAATATTCTTCATATAATAACATGAAGAACCTTCATTCCCATGAAGCCCTCTGACCTTTCCAAGGCACTTTCAACATTTTATTTGTCCTCTTGCTCTGAGAATGTCCCTGTGCATGACAGTAGCTTTGGAGTTTACATCTTATCCAAGTCCAACAGAATCCGTGTTTAATTGACTTCCATTCTGCTTGTGCTTCTATAAGATTTCCCCAGAGCACATCACTGGGCTTGAACCCAAAATTCTGTCCTCTCTTTTCTATACTCCAAGTATTTGATAAATAGGCAGATTCCAGGTCGTTAGTAGCACAGCCAGAAGACGATGCTCAGTAGTCCCCTAGTGGCCTGAAAGGGTTCACGCAGTTTACCAGCGTGCTTATTCTGTTCCATGGAGGTGTGAGAGATTCATTAAGCAGCAGTTCGTTAAGTAACTGCCAATTAGCTTGATCCTTCTGGAATGGCCAGGAGGCAAGTTCAAGATTCCACATTTTCTAAGTTTGTTCTCCCATGGGTCACACGACCTATCCGAGTGTCGTACTGTATTGTCACAGTCTGAAACTCTGCTTTCATATTTGGAATACAGCCTTCTGAGTTAAAGCTCTTTTGAGAATCTAGTGACAGGAAACATTCAATTTGCCTTGAACAAAAAAGAAGAATTTGTAATAAAGATACAACCCTTTCTTGGGGGAAACCAAAGACAGAAATGGCACCTAGATTATGAAGGAATAAAATCAGGGAGGCTGTCAGAAATCCAGGCAGCTGCTCTCTCAGATTTTGGGGTTGCAGTGATTCTTGCCTATGCTTCCTTCCATGGGGCTGCTGCAGTTCTGTTTCTTTCTGTCTCTGTTGCTGCATGAGCTCAGTCAAACATGCCCGCCCCCAAACCCTACAGCAGCCTTAGGAAATGATACTGAGCAAACGCTAATTTCTCAGCCCCATTTCTAAATGCTGGAGAGAGAGGTTTGATATGGCCAACAATGATGATGACAATGGTGATTATGGTGGTGATGGTGGCAATGATGTTGATAGACATTTTTGCTTATTGTTTACTGTGGACATGCCCCATGATAATTACTTCCCTGCACATCTCATTTCATCCTTGTCATGAACCTATTACCCCATTTCAGAGGTAATGACAACGATGCCTAGAGATGGTAAATAATTTTTCTAAGTAACTTGCCAGCTGGTGACTTCAAGTTTCCTGATTCCAAAGGCATCTAATCAATACACGGTTAAGCCTGTAGCACAAACATTGCAAGGCCCTATTTCATGCCTGAATTTCTAACAGCCTCCCTGATTTTATTCCTGAGGGCAATTCTCAGAGAAACAGTGCTGTTAAAAATTGTTTAGGCAGTCCTGTTCTGGTCTGCTACAGAAGTCCATGCCTTTTCTCAAATCCTCCAGTGAGGAGCACGCTCCCCTATAGGACTCTCTTCTCCTCCATTCTTTTCATCTATTACATTTTTCTTTGCTTCCTATATTTTCTCGGTTTGTTGTTTACAGACACAACATGCACTGTGTCACCTCTGAGCTCATAATGCAGCCTGAAATGGCCTTTTCTAATGTGCTAAGAGTTTATTCAATCTCAGAATTTTAGCCTAAATATCATTTCTTTGATTAAATAATCCCTGATCCCATTCTCTACCATTGGTGCCTCCTCATTCAGTGTCTCCATGGCACATGGCTAACAATTCTACTTTTTAGCATCTAACATCTTGTCAGTACTATTATGTTGCAGAGGAATACCTAGACTGTGAGCTTTCTGAAGGTGATCTTTCTCAAAATACAAAAAGCACTTGATAAATAAAAGTTAGATTGAATGAATACCGGTTGAGCAAATATAAATCATACATTCATATAAATGTGCTCTTTAAGGAGTGTTTTTTCATTCTTTGTTATTTGTGTTTTGAAGTTTGAAACAGCTATTCCCTGCCTATACTTTTTGGGAGTCCCAGAGTGCCCTATAATGTACTCAAGTTTCCACTTCCAACCAAGCCAGAGCATTTTAAAGCTGCAGTCCAGAGAAGTGTCGCTTTATTGTCCTTTGCTTCCCAGAGCAATTATGTCCTTATTGCACCGGATCCTCCAAAGGGATCACATAGGGATTTTGTCACAGTGTCCACTGAGATGGTGGGTATTACTTAACAACAATATAAAAACTATTATTGGTCCAGAGAGTTTAACAGCCCTAACTTTAGAGAAAGGATCAGATCTGATATAATACATAAAGCACAATGTATAAAAGAATGTATTTTGGCATCAGAAGTAATAATAGCTCTGAGTCCTCAGGTAATAACATATTTTTGTGAGTCTCATTCTCCTCTTTTGTAAAATGAGGAGATTTGTAAGGCTCCTCAAGGCTAATTTGTAAGGTAGTTGCACAGATTAGAGACAGTATCATTGCATATGCTTGAAATATGTTGTCTTCAATAAATGTTATTATGCAATCCATTACTTTTGTTCCCTCCTTCAGTATAACTTAGTAAGCCCTCTTCTTTTTTCTCCTTAACAGTACATTTTACCACCATGAATCTCTTTAAATCTTCACATCACTCCAAAGAAACTCTGTAATAGAGTTTTCACTAATGCAAATATTCACTTGAGATCTCTATCAATTAGGTCTTCCTTAGAATACCCGCAAGCAGCCTCAGTGTCCTGTTGAATGTTCTTGGGGACCATGTAATTTCCTCATAAAACACACATCCCCAGCCAGGCGCGGTGGCTTATGTCTGTAATCCTAGCACTTTGGGAGGCTGAGGTGGGCAGATCATGAGGTCAAGAGCTTGAGACCATCCTGGCCGACATGGTGAAACTCCATCTCTACTAAAAATACAGAAATTAGCCAGCCATGGTGACGCATGCCTGAAGTCTCAGCTACTCAGGAGTCTGAGACAGGAGAATCACTTGAATCCAGGAGGTGGAGGTTGCAGTGAGCCAAGGTCACGCCACTTCACTCCAGCCTGGTGACAGAGCGAGACTCCATCAAAAAAAAAAAAAGAAAGAAAAAAAAATCCCCATACACACCATATTCCACACTATAGTTGAATACTGTTGTTAATGGGAAACTCATTTTTTACTATGATAGCCCATTCCACCCTTCAATAGATAATGACAGTCAGAACTTTTTCCTTTAAAAGAACTGAAACTTACTTTTCACTGACTTCTGGCCATTGGCCTTGGCTTCTACCTAGTTACTTGTGAGTTAGCATAATCTAGTTTCGAATCCTGATTCTGCCACTTATTAGCAATGCGAGATTGAGCAAGTTACATATCCTGCCGATCTATCACATTGGCACAATTACAGGCAACTCATAGACGTTTGTGTTAGCAGTGAATGGGTTAGATTCTGTAGAGTTATTGACATAATTCTTGGAATTTGCTGTCATTAATGTTATATTAATTTGTTATTATTAATGTTATATTAATTTCTTCCTACACAGTCCTCAATTGTATTTATTGTTTTTTGACTGATTCGATCTTCATTACAGGTTCTAAGACAGTTAAGGAAAAAAGTTCCAAGTATTCTGGTACTGGATGGGAAGTAGTTACACAAATACTGAAATCCTTTTGTTCCAGACCCTCACATCATTGAGAAAACTAATACTCAGAGAGAAGTAACTTGAGTTGTTAGGAGACAAAGCAAGGGCTTCTGTTTTTGAAGCTCAGTTTCATTCTCTCCTGTCATTAAATGATGACTGAAAATTATTTTAGTCAAAATCAAGTTAATGGCAACAAGAGCCTAGCATATTGGTTCATCTGGCTTAAGAATTATTTGACTATGAATCTACAGACTTGTGTTCAGCTCCACCCTTTAATAGCTTTGCAATTGTGGAGAAATTATTTGACCTCTCCAGGTCTTATATGTACCCAAGTAATAAGAACATTAACACCATTCTGCTCAATTTGTTTGGAGAGGGAGATAAAAATGATATATTGTACTTGTAAATGATTTATGCACCTGAATATGCTACACAATGAAAGCAAATTATATCATATGTTTATGTAGTATCAAACTTACATGTTACCAATAATTTCACCTATGACAAATATCTCAAAAGAAACTTTTAAATCCAATTTCCTCTTAGGACTTCTGGAAATTATGTTAAAAATCCCTTTTCTGCTTACATTTTTGGCTCAATATCATTAATATTCTTCTTTCTATCAATCTCCAAATAGGCTTCAGAGTATTTGGGGATCATTTTTAAGCCACATATGTTTAAAGAGGAGCAAATTACAAAACGCAGGATGTACAGCACATTACTGGTGAGATTTGTTCCTGTAGGTAATGCAAAGATTATTGGAACACATCCTTCATTGTGCAGATTTAGATGCCATTTAATAATGCTAGAATAAAGGAGCCTGTTCAAGAAAATTGCATTTGAAGGAGAGAAGAAATTGCTGTTCAGCCTTGCTCTAGCCCCTTCTGTGACAGGTTGAACAAATAATGCAGCTTCCAATTGCTATATGTCCTCAACATCTTTTTTGGAGGTAGGCCTCTTCTTGCATGGTCAGGTGGCCACATGGGGTGATGAATGTTTTTGCCTTTCCACCTGCCTTTATGTTCCTTTATACAAAGCCATGTGAGCCACTAGAATCCACTTGTGCACTCTTGCAATTCTTCCAGGAACTGGAATGGAGAGGGTTACTTTCCTCTTTTCTTAATTATACTACCTCACACTGTGTTCAAGCCCCACTAACATTTGCTATTATGGGAGTACTCCTGTGTATAAATTGGAAGGTAGACCAGTCTACGTGTTTATATATGTATGCCTACGCTTCAGGAGGACACCAAACTCCCTGTGTCTGTCTCTGGGGCCTCTGTTGGGCCTTCTGCTTTTCTCAGAGCAAATGTGTTGCCAAGAAAGAGGATGTCAGTAGGTTCTTCTAGACATTTTCAATTTTTAGGAGCAAATAACTTATCAATTTATCATCTCTTTTACTTGTCAGAGAGGGGACTGGCTCTTCCTTCCTACAGAAGGTGATAGAAAACTCTAATCCAGTGACTTTTCCCAAATATCTATATCCATTTTCTTCTTTCCAATTATAAACTTAATTTGGGAAGGAATAGGTTAATGAGATTAGTTTTGCTAATCTACTGTAAACTAATCTGAGTTTTTGGATGCAGAAAGATGACTAACCCAAAGAGCAGGCATTTCTTTGAACTTAACCTGCAGAGCCTTTAGCACATTTTAGTTTTAACTATGAACTCTAATCTAATTATTGCATGTTGCACTCATAATGTTCTCAACTGGGAAAAATAACTCCTTGCTATCAAGAATTTTAAAATATGAGAATATTTGGTTGTTAGCATGCATAGAGAACACTAGAGACACTTGGTGAGTAAAAGCCAGAGATCCTAAGTATCCTGAAATGTGTGGGACAGTCGTGCCTGATGAGGAATTGCTCTTCTTCTAATATAAAAAGCATATCCTATTGCAAACACTGCACTGAACATCAGTTGGTATGAATTCTTAATACTTTATGACCACGAGATAAATTTACAAAATTTTTGTTTCATTAGAATTGAATTGATTTCTCTTAATAATGACCGCCTTTTATGTTTCTTGACTATTTTCATTGTGAATTGTAAACTTATATATATATATATATCCATATATCAATTGAAATTTTCTGCCTACTTTTAACTTATTGTATATTTACATAGCAATCCTTTTGTACATTTGCAAATATAATCTTTATATTTGTGTTGCTTCCTTTAACTCCCTTAATAGTGTGATCATTTAACATCCTTATTTGTCTCAGAAACATAGGTATGTTTGTATGTTTGGGCAAGTGACTATCCTCAATATATCATAAGGGGGAAGTAAAGACTTACAAGAACACTATGCTGTGGAGATACTGTGAAATGAGTGGACTTGAGAGGCTAAATCATTCACCTAGGAACATTTTACTGAAGTTTGAGTGGTTTTATTCTAGGGCAAGTTTTCTCAGCATTGGTACTACTGATGTGTTTTGGCAAGATCATTATTTTTTGAGGTGACTGTCCTATGCATTGTAGGATAACAGCATTCCTGGCCTCTCCACAATGGCTCCCGGGGTATATAATCTCCCACTTATGGAGGAACACAATTTCTGTAGAAAGCACACTTCCAATGCTGTTTTTGAAAAGATCAATGAAGATTTTTAGTGAGAAAGTGCAAGTAAATGTTATCCAAGAGGCAATTCTGTAGCTATCTTGAACATCTGGTTTGTTTATATATGCATGCACGGACATATTGATTTTTTGTATTATGAAAAGTGCCATTTAGTGTCTGGTGCCAAGTTTGCTCTTTCTGTGCAATAATTTTCTCTAATTATCACTACATCTTTAATAAGTCATTTTATATAAAGCTGTATTGGTGTGGGTGGTATATGAAATTAAAGTACAGGACACAAAAGGAATGATTACACCTTATTCTTTTGCAAAATCCAGCAAGTTAATAGCAGTATTGTTGAGGAGGATGGTAGTTCTAGGCTTCCCAGCAGAGACAAACAACAGAGCATGCAAGTGTTTGTCTAAGGTGATTCATAAAAGAGAGCATATTTTGGAGAAACAGCTATGAAATATGCAGGTATGAGACAGATATTCTCAAATTTGCCAAACGGAAATAATTCTCTAAATGAGAGAGCTTTGATAACTGGTTTACATAGTCAAAACACTACATAAATATGACCATACATCCCCAAAGTCATAGCCATTGTCATAGTCTTAACCTTTTTTTTTTTTTTTTGCTAATTTCACAGGAAAATGATAATTGCAATCTAATTAACAGTGTTGCTAATAGATCTTGTCTGTCCTAATTCTGACAGAGATGCGTGAACAAGGGAGTTCATTACACAGACATTAACGCATAATACAAACTCTCAGATTACAGAGCTTCAGTATCTTAGATGTCGCTAGATCTATCGCATTCTTTTAAAGGTAAGCTCAGCAGAGGGAAAATGACTAAGATTACATAGCTTATTATCCCTTCTAGCTCTAGTATTATTTTTTCCTATTGAGAGTAGAAAAAGTCTTCCTTCTCTTACATTAATTTCTTATTAATTGAAATCTATGAAAAAATAAAATCAGGTGTATTAATCTTTTTTTTAGACACAATTGTAACTTAACTATTACGTGTTTCTTGTTAAAAAAAATTTTTATGAGAAAATAATGCCTATTCTATAGGAATATCTGTAAAAATATACACTATCATCCATGTTTTTTTTACATGTGAAAATATTTCTGTCTGACAGTCTGCAGAATGGAAGACAACTTTTGCAATCTATACATATGACAAAGGTCTAATATCGAAATCTACAAGGAACTTAAACAAATTTACAGGAAAAAACATTAAAAAGTGGGTAAAGGAAACGAACAGACGCTTCTCAAAAGAAGAGATTTATGTAGCCAACAAACATGGAAAAAAGTTCAACATCACTGATCATCAGAGACATGCAAATCAAAAAAATGACATACCATCTCAGACCAGTGAGAATGGTGACTATTAAAAATTCAAGAAAGAGGCTGGGCGCGGTGGCTCAAGCCTGTAATCCCAGCACTTTGGGAGGCCAAGGTGGGTGGATCACGAGGTCAGGAAATCGAG
>NW_012115932.1:5549587-5582435 GCF_000951035.1 Colobus angolensis palliatus
AAACAACAGATGCTGGCGAGGCTGTGGAGAAATAGGAACTTTCTTCACTATTGATGAGAATGTAAATTAGTTCAACCATTGTGGAAGACAGAGTGACAATTCCTCAAAGACTTAGAACCAGAAATGCCATTTGGCCCAGCAATCCTGTTATTGGGTATAAAGGAATAAAAATCATTCTATTATAAAGATACTGGTATGTGTATGTTCATTTCAGCACTAGTCACGATAGCAAAGACATGGAATCAACCCAAATGCCTATCAATGATACACAGGATAAAGAGAATGTGGTGCATATACACCATGGAGTACTATGCAGCCATAAAAAGGAATGGGATCATGTCCTTTGTAGGGACATGGATGGAGCTGGAAGCCATCATCCTCAGCAAAATAACACAGGAACAGGAAACAAAACACCTCACGAACAATGAGAACACATGGACACAGGAAGGGGAATAATAATACAGGCCTTGGCCTGTTGGTGATGTGGAGAAAGGGAGAGCATCAGGTTAAGTAGTTAATGCATGCAGGGCTTAATACTTAGGTGCAGCAAAACACGATGGCACACGTTTACCTATGTAACAAACCTGCACGTTCTGCACATGTATCCTGGAATTTAAAATTAAATTAAATTTAAAAAAGAAAAGACAAAAACATTCAGTCTGAAAACCCTCACAAAGCTTTCTCTCTGATGACACAAATCAGAGATGAAAGGCAAACATTTTGATACGAAAAATAAAAACAGTCACATATCTAAATAAATATAGGGTTCTCTGGCTGAAAAAACGTTGTGACTAATCTGAAGAGAATTATTTCATAGCATCATATATACCAGATATTTAGGGGATTTAGGTAATAGCACAATTAATGTGAGTTCAAAATACATTATGGTCACCAGTGGGAGTAGGTTTAAAGGAGAATAAAAAGAATGAGTAGAGATGTGAAAATTGGATCCCGTAATGAACACATAAAGGTTTTAGGAGTGTTTGCCTTACATTAGAGAAAACATTGTAGGTATCTGCACTTAAATGGCTGCCATGTGTCTTTCCCTGACAATAATATACTCAAATGTTCCTCAAATGATTTATGTCATGTTCTCAAGTGTGACTCTTAAGGCTGTGCTGTATGTCTGCAATAGTTACCATGGCCTTTGTAGAATTTGGATTCCAAAGGTACAGACTGTGAACTGGGTGAGTAAGGAATGAAACTGGCAGAAGGATGGTGAATTGAGACTTTTGATCCTTGATCTTATGTTCCTGAATTGAAATATCTATGTGTATGCGTGTGTGTGTATGTATAATATATATTATAATTTTATTATACACACAGACATGTATATTCACAATGCTTTTTAAAATTTTCATGTAAAGAAAAGATTAAAATTTTAAGGCTTAAATGAACTTTTTTTGACTACAACTTCCTCCTACCAGAACTGAGAATAGAATGTTATTTCTTGGATTCAGACATTTTCCTTTCGACCTGTGGCAAGCCTAATAAAATAGTGCCAGAATTGTCAACATTAACCATGTGTATAGATGCTTTATTTTTGTGACATTTCTGCATGAGGGGCCTTAACCTGCTATTTCTTAGGCATTGTCTCCTATAGGCGGCATTCAAGAAACTGACCAGGTCTCTAATGATAGCAGTAGATCCCACTTCTGTCTTCGCTTGAGACGATGTACCTTTGACAAGAAGGGTCAGCAAAGTACCTTGAAAAAAATATTTACTCAACAGCAAGATGGCCGGGAGTTGTTCTGTTGTGTTACAAGTGCTGTTAAATAAATCATGAGGAATAATTTTTAAATACAGAAGGGTGTGGCTGTAGCTAGTAATGCTGATGAAAATCGGAAAGGGAATCCAAGAGGGTCCCAATAGTGTTAGACTTTTTAAACAGTAAGAGCTGTGTAGGAATCCTTCTGTGAACCACAAAAATAATAAATGCTGAGCCCATTGGAACATAATCTCAATCAGCAAGATGCCACTGCTTTCCAGATTTCCTCACAGGGCCCTGCTAATTCCATGCCAAAACTGGCAGTGGATTTCTTCCTTCTAATCTCCCCTAATGCCTTATTCGATTATTGTCACTGCTCTCCGACCATGCACTGTCCCTTCAGACTCTCATTTCCCAACTGAGTCAGTCAGAGGAGCCTGGGTGTCTGCAGGACATAATCTAAGACCACAACCACCTTGTTCCACGTGAGAAGAAGGAAACAAGAAAGAAGGGAGTCAGGGGAATCTTGCAAATTTTTTGGCAACCTCTTTATCTGTTGGATTACTGACTTGAGGCAAACAAGGAATAGAGATATGAAGGGTTTGAAAGATTTCTCCGGTTGATTGGCAAAGCAGAGCTGGCTAGTAGGGAGGACGACGCTAGGAGGAGGGTGAATTGTGCATTTCAGTGCACTGCAGGATGGCGTCGCCTCTGCCCTGGCTGTGCATTATTCTGTGGTGAGTAAGATTCTTTTTCCTGAGTTTTCTTTTTATCTCAGAGGAAAGAAAAAGTGTACATCCATTGGGTGACTCCTATATCAAATCATGAAAGAGGCCAGAAGTGGTGTAGCATGTATTTGTAACAGGGTGGAATAGAGTAGATTAGATAAAACATGTTCTCTGAGTCTGGGAGTAAGGGTCATTGACGCTCTACTCACAGGCTAGAAAGTGCCCTAGGGAAACTCGAAGATGAAGGCAACTTCTACTCAGAAAACATCAGTCGGATCCTGGACAACTTGCTTGAAGGCTATGACAATCGGCTGCGGCCGGGATTTGGAGGTAAGAAGCTGCATCTTTGCTACACAAACACCTGTAGTCTCTTTCCTCCTTCTCTGCCCCTTGAAGACCCAGAAGAGTCAGAAATGAGGTAGAGGGAAGGGGCAGGGGCACGGGAGAGAGACCATGTGTATGTTCCCATCCAGTCTCTTCCTCATCCACCATTAGTAGCCTTGTTCAAGTTATTTGAACTCTCTAAGTCTCATATCCTGAATTGTTGTGTGGGTGTATGATCAATGTTTGCCTCATAAAGTCGTATGGGTGCAAAATGAGATTATTCATGTAAAACAGTTTTCTTAGCATTTTCCCATTAAAGCCATCAATATACATTAATTACTATCATTTTCATTAGAACAAATCTAGCTTCTTTCATTCCTTTATGTTCTCCCAATTGACTAGAATACATTCAAAATAAGGCCACTGACATGAGTTTTCAGAGTTGAGAGACTGAAGGATCCCCACTACTGGAATGCAATAGGATGCATTGCAGATACTAGCTACAATAAGGGGTTTGGCAGTAGAATGTTGAGATCAATCCCTTTAACATCAGTAGTGATAATTGCTTCATTCCTCTGGGCTAATTTCAGGTGCTGTCACTGAAGTCAAAACAGACATTTATGTGACCAGTTTTGGGCCCGTGTCAGATGTGGAGATGGTGAGTGAGTTCTAAGTGAGTTGGGTATTTTCATTTCGGGGAGGATAGTGGAGTCCCAAAACTAATGATAATGGGCATTGCCGCCAAGCTTGGCTCCAGAATCATGACACAATATGTGTATTCATGCTGGGAGGGCATGACCATTAGAGCAGATTCCTGGCTTAATCTTCACATTTCATAAGGGTTTGAACATTTTAAGCTGAAAGACTTTTTAAAATTATGTCTTCTCTTCCATCCACATACTATGCACTAATTCTTCCCTCCAAAGAGAAGAGTTTTTTCCCCCGCTTTGTGAAGCTCTAGCAAATTTATTGGAGGAGGAAAAAAAACCACACAGATCCTATTCCACATAAAAGTTTATTGAGTATGTCTATGAAACCTAAAACATAATTGTCTTTTGTGGAAACATCATTATCAGTATGTTTTATTAAAACAGTAAAGAGGTCATTTGGAAAGGCTAATGCTCTCCACCTTTTACGTTGAAGGTGGACCAGTAGGTGTTCTGGGGACTCTGTTCCAGGTACAGATGGCTGTAGCATTCGTAAGAGGGTATTTATAGGAAGCGGCAATGAAAACTTGAACTCATCTTTTAGAACAAAGTGTATCATGGTATTCTTTTACGGTTCTCAGGTGGCATTCCTCTCTAAAACTGAAATGTAAATATGAATGCTGAAGTAAACATAACTGTCTTTAAAGAGGTTCATCATTAGATTTTATTAGGGAAATGTAATTCTAAAGAAACAGTTATTGGAGACTTTTTCATTTTCTGTTTTTATAAGTTGGCAAGAAAAGATGATGTATAGAAAGAATAAAGGAAGGAGTAAAGGAAGAAGAGGAAGGAATATGGAGGAAAAGAAGGAAGAAATAACATAAGAAAGAAAGGGAAAGTGGGAGGAAGGGTTTTATTCAAGAGATAAATATCTTACTATAAAAGGAGAAAGAGTCAGCACTATTCAGAATCCTGGATTATTTTAGTATCATGTTCTCCACTAGTGTTCTAAGCCACTCCAAGTATAAACAACCACAACAATTTGCCATTGTCTTGTTGAAGTCTGGGTATTCTTAGTGTTCTATCTACGCTTGTGTCTGTTTTTACAGTTTATTTGTACAATAGATCCCTATTACATCCTGGGTCATTATTGTATGGGCATATTGCTTGTCAAATTATATTTTTAAAATGTAATCACTACTTGCCACAATAAGTTTCATAAAGGAATTTATATAGTAGGCAAAGCAATTATTGGCAATACTTTGATGTAATTGTAAGTTGTTATTTGTTATTGACTTTTGCAATAGCTCTTATTATAATTATTAAACATTTTAATGTTATTCATAAAAGCCACAAATTAACTCATAATTTTGATTATACATACTTAAATGATACTCTCTTTAGAATAATCATGGTAACACTTGTTTTTATGTTCCCTGAGAACAATATAAAATAATTTTGATGTGCAGCTATAGTGTGTTTATCAAGTAAGATTTATCTATGTGTGGAATTTTACTGAATGTTACTCTGATGCTCTGAGATCCGTTTGAGGGTGAACGAGGTACAAAGGGGAATAGTTAGACTAACCGACGGTATAAAGGCCAGCCAGCACAAAGGCTAAATTAAATATTTCCATAATCTATTTTCTAGATTAAGGAGGACATATTGATAGATGGAAATATGGATGACTGGATAGATGAAGAGGAAGAATATTAAGGAAAGTCAAGGTGGAGGAGGGAGGTTTAAACATCACAGCACTATCTTTTATAACAATACGAACTTTCTGAGTTTGAGAACAATAATAATTACTCGCTAAAATTATAAAGCTTTGTGAGAATTATTGCCATAAAATGTGCTTTATTGCTTAAGTTTAGAGATTGGGTGTATAGGCTAGTGAATAAACTATTCTTAGCAAACTGCCTTTCCAGCCTGTGCGAATATTTTATTTTCTCTTAGGAGTATACGATGGATGTTTTTTTCCGCCAGACTTGGACAGATGAGAGGTTGAAGTTTAGGGGGCCAACTGAGATTCTGAGTTTGAATAACTTGATGGTCAGTAAAATCTGGACGCCTGACACTTTTTTCAGAAATGGCAAAAAGTCAATTGCACACAACATGACAACTCCTAATAAACTCTTCAGAATAATGCAGAATGGAACCATTTTATACACCATGAGGTGAGGTTTCTCTGATTCTATTTCCCCTGCCTAAATGATATGTCCATTATACTAACTCAGAAACACTGATTTCAATGTTCCTAGGCTTACCATCAATGCTGATTGTCCCATGAGGCTGGTTAACTTTCCTATGGATGGGCATGCTTGTCCACTGAAGTTTGGGAGCTGTAAGTTATAACAGGCTTCTGAGAGTCAAACAATACACCCAAAATATGTAATTACTTGGTTTTAGTTGATACTGGAAATCAAGGAAGAAATATAATCATGACACTATCAGTGTGGTTCTAGGAATATACTTAATCATTCTGTCAATCTCATAAATTGAGGCTTCAGTCATCAAGATTAAAGAAAACATTAAATACAATTTATGTTTGTATTTCCTTTTTTATAGACAATGTGCACTTTGAAGGAAAAAAAGACAACTCGTCAAATTCACTGCTATATTTAATTTGTTTCAAATATGTAGATGCTTATCCCAAAAGTGAAATCATATATACATGGAAAAAAGGACCACTTTACTCAGTTGAAGTCCCAGAAGAATCTTCAAGCCTTCTCCAGTATGATCTGATTGGACAAACAGTATCTAGTGAGACAATTAAATCTAACACAGGTAAGAATTTGACCAAAGGATGGAAATAATTCCGCAGGATGACTCCAGTGCACATTTTCAAAACATCTTTTTCCTTTGCCTTAGCCATTCTCAGCTAAGTATGCTGTTTTGAAGTGATGAGTAGCTTTCCTTAAAGTTGATTTTGCAACCAGGTGCATGTAAAGATTTGTGTGATTTTGGAATAAGTAGTTTTTTATATATATGATATAAAGAACCCTACTGAAAACAATGAGCTGATGTGTCTCTTTGCTCTGTCATCTGCTGATCAAGTAGCTTTCTCATATACTGAAATGTACTTTTGCTTGTTTTCTTCCAGGCAATGTTAATTTAAAAACTGTCAAGATTTATATTCAACTGCATTCTTTTTGCAGACTGTCAGCAGTAATAACACTGATGTATGTGTCTTCCAACAGGTGAATACGTTATAATGACAGTTTACTTCCACTTGCAAAGGAAGATGGGCTACTTCATGATACAGATATACACTCCTTGCATTATGACAGTCATTCTTTCCCAGGTGTCTTTCTGGATTAATAAGGAGTCCGTCCCAGCAAGAACTGTTTTTGGTATGTCTCACATTTTGTACTTCACATGCGTTCATCCTCCACCTTTCATTGCTTGTGTATTTTGAGTAAACATTCACACCGATGCACTTTTTCAATTCACAAAGAAAGTAGGTTCCTGTTTCATCCAGACATATGTATCATGCCAAACGACTGTCATTATATCACAAGTTGTGTGGTGAATCAACAAAACATTTGTCTCAGCAAGAATTATGGCTGGTTTCCTATGACTTTCATGTGTCCTATTTGTAGGGCTTTATCTTGATTTTCTTTGTCATAACTGAAGAAAAGCAGAAAGGTAAAAACTGCATGTAAATCCATGAAAGCAAAAGATTAAGATAGTGAACACAGTAATACATAAGTTGTATACCCCTTTTATTAGGTTGAACCATATACAATTGTCATCTCATCAATTCTTTATGATTCAACCTACATATTTAGTTCCACTTATATATAGAATCACTACTAATTGTGATAAAACAAAATTAAATAATAAGAAAAAGAGCTTTAACTGGAAACATCAGTGACAAACTCCAGTGTTTTTCCTGGGTTTAATGATTATAAATTCAGTAGTCCGAAGATAGACTTGAATTAAATAGAAATCATAAATCTTGATTTTTAAATGTACTATGTTAAAATAGATCTTTTTGAAAGTTACTAAAGAATACCAACATAATGATGTCAACCATCAATATTATACATCTCCTACTTGTATAAATTCCCCAGGTCATAGTTCAAGAAGGAAAACTGCCAGCAAGTGGGTGATAAATTTTATCTTCTAATGAGTAAATATTATACCTTAAAATCTAGCTAGAAATGCAATCAAATTAGGTAACCTAATTTAATGCTAATATTTATACCATATTTATTAACTGTTATTTAATATGTTAGCTGGTAAAACTGACCTGAAATTCAAGTTTTTTTCTTTTTCTTTCTTTCTTTTCTTTTTTTTTTATTTTTTTTTTTGAGACAGAGTCTCGCTCTGTCGCCCAGGCTGGAGTGCAGTGGTCCGATCTCGCTCACTGCAAGCTCCGCCTCCCGGGTTCACGCCATTCTCCGGCCTCAGCCTCCCGAGTAGCTGGGACTACAGGCGCCCGCCAGCACGCCCGGTTAATTTTTTTGTATTTTTAGTAGAGACGGGGTTTCACTGTGTTAGCCAGGATGGTCTCAATCTCCTGACCTCGTGATCCGCCCGCCTCGGCCTCCCAAAGTGCTGGGATTACAGGCGTGAGCCACCGCGCCCGGCCTCAAGTTTTTTTTTCCTTAAATGGTAATAATTTGTTACAAGTTCTCTCAAGCCCTAAACAACTAGAAGTATTTACGACTGAAATTTTACAATAAACTAATTCAATTCAGCAAACTCAAAATTTTTTTGAGCACTTATAATGTATAAGTCACTTCACTAAATATTGAAAGATACAGAAATGATAATACTTATGATAATAATTATGAACAATTATAATACAAAATATATTCGAAATATTAAAAAATTACTTTGCCTTCGTAGAGTGTTTTATTTTTCTCTACTGACACATTCTCATTTGATTTTGCCATAGGATTCCCAGTACTAACATTACATTTCCTTTTCTTTTTTATTTTAGGGATCACCACTGTTTTGACTATGACCACTTTGAGCATTAGTGCCAGGCACTCTTTGCCTAAAGTGTCATATGCCACTGCCATGGATTGGTTCATAGCTGTTTGCTTTGCTTTCGTCTTCTCTGCTCTTATCGAGTTCGCAGCGGTCAACTACTTTACCAATCTTCAGACACAGAAGGCCAAAAGGAAGGCACAGATTGCAGCCCCACCCACAGTGACAATATCAAAAGCTACTGAACCTTTGGAAGCTGAGATTGTTTTGGTAATTGTTTACTTTTTCTACCGTTACCTACTGTAGGAAAAAGCAGCCTAAATAGTGTTAAGAAACAACTAAGTGTCCAAAAGTAATGTGAGTTGAGCACAGTTTATATAACTGTAGTTTCAAGAGCAAGGCCAGTTTCTGTTCCAACTTCACAGAGAAAAGCTAAGGAACAATCCTTCATTTATCTTTGCTCTAAACTTTGGGCATTCTTCTTTCATCATGCTCACTTATACTGGAAGATTCCAGGCTCTCAGAGGAGACTAGAAAATTCTAAGCCTTTAGATGTTTCTGTTGAACAGAATCACTTATACCAACTAGGGGGAAAAAAGTAAAAAGAAAAAAAAATGTTTTTTCTAATGAGGTTTCAGAGTCTGCAGGAAAGAAACAGGCCTTCTATGGAATGGACAATTTTTGTTATAAATCTGCTTGCTGCTTTATTTCAAGAGAGCAAGGCATCTGTGAATAATGAATAATAGATTCTCTGAATGTTGAATCATAACCCAAGAATTTGATTCATATTAAAACATTTTCATATTCACATTTGTATATTACATATATGTATATCAATGAGCTTATATTCAATGGCTTACATTCAGTGAGAAATAGTTATAAATTTATGTTAAATTTGCTGTGGCTAAGCTCTGGTACCCAGAGGTTTTTGAATAAGAAACAAATGGTAACATTAATATTTCAAGGACCATTAATATGCCCCCAGATTTCAATTTTGCTTAAAAGTAAATTATAACAACAATTAAGCTGCACATTCTTATTTTAGTGGATAATAAAACTGATTGACAGGCATAAATTTTTATTTTAATACAAATCTTAAAGAGTAGCTCTAAGAACAGGAATATTTTGCTCTGTGAATTCAAGTAAGGCAGACACTTTGAACTGAAAACTTTTTACAACTGATCAATTCTAGTAAGCACTTTTCATATCTGAAAACTACGTGCAGCCCAGTAATCCACAGTTTAACTTTATGATGAAAATTTTAAAGCTATTTGTTTTTTACTTTTCAGAATCTGAGGCACTTGTTGACTAAAAAGGTGATCATTTTCTTATTGAAATTTTGTTTTTGATAAACTAAGAAACTTGTTTGAGATTTTATATTTTCTCCAAGAAATGAGAGGCCATCCCCATAATATGTAGAAATATATAATTTAAGGATTTGTTTTTATTAGCCGTCATTTAAAAGATAAAGATAAAAGAAAAAAAATTCCATTCAGTGATCCAGTTTAATTACCTTGTTTCACAAGTGGAAAACACAGTCTAGAAGAGGGAAAATATAAGTTTCTAGTTGGTAGAAAATCTAGGAATTGATTTAAAAACTTTGTATAAGCCGAGTGCAGTGGCTCACACCTGTCATCCCAGCATTTTGGGAGGCTGAGGTGGGAGGATCACTTGAAGTCAGAAGTCAAAAATCAGAATGGACAACATAGCAGGCTGACCCTCATATCTGTAAAAAATTAAAAAAGTTACTTGGTGGTGGTGACATATGCTTGCAGTTCTAGCAACCAGAAAACTGAGACAAGAAGATGGCTAGAATGCAGGATTTTGAAGTTACAGTGAGTCATGATCACGCCACTAAACTCCATCCTGGGCGACACATTTACATCCTGTCTCTGTAATAATAATAATAATAATAAGAAGAAGAAGAAGAAGAAGAAGAAGAAGAAGAACCTCTGAAATCCACAACATTACAGACACTGAGGCCAACCTCCTCAATAATTCCTTAAAAACTGAAATATATGAGGGTGCATACTACAAGATAAAACATTTTAAGAACATAGTTGAGTCCCAAAATTTTTCCTTTGACTTAATAATATATTCTTTATGTATATGTAGTTTGAAAGGTCACCAAATATATTTTTTTTTTTACAAAATATCCTAGTCTGCAGACTTGCTTCACAATGTTAAAACCATTTTTGTCATGATAAATTCCAAATGTTTCTGAGAATTTTTTCATGTTTGTAGAAATAAGTGATTCTGTTATAAGATATCTGTATGTATATAAGTATGTAATCTATATATTGTCCATAGATCATATACATATGAATACATATCTATAAATGAAAAAAGTGCTTATCAGAATTCAGCTTACCAGTTTCTTATTTCTATAATGTAGTAAAAGTAAAAAAAAAAAAAAAAAATATGGTCAGAAACAGAAAAAAAATGGATTGATTTTGAATATGCTCATAGGTCAGATAGTGAAATAAAAAGACCAATATTTTTGCTTTACCTTCTTTGAAACATGCAGTACTGAGAAGAGGATGATTTCAAATCCTTGGAGAAAACATAATCACCCCCTCAGGCTATTATTTTAAAGATGTAAGTTATTAATTTAAGATGGAATTTAAGATCTCAGGTTTTGATATAAACTATCTCCCATAAACCTAAAATAGTAACATATAATGAGTAGGTCCTCTGGGAAGCTAGATTTTTTAAAATGGCATATAAATAATCTCCAAGTACTTTTTTCCTGCAGGTAACATTTATTTTTTCTTATGAAACATTGTATTTCTGAACCTGGTTTTACTTAAAATATTTTAAAGCAATACATAGGGAAATTTTGGTTCTAAAAGGCTGAAGTATAAAAATAAACACAAAAACAAAAATGACCAAATCAAACAATGTAAACCTTGAAGGTATCAAAACTAAATATAGGTGATTACATAGGACATTTGCATTACATTTGTTCATGTCAAACTTTGGCAAGTTGTCTTATATGATGTAGAGGAACGAACATAAATTACACATTTGCAATTTATACCACACAATGGTATATTTTGATTGCAAGACATTTTCTTCCAAATACCATGACATTTAAAAATACCTATTCAGTTGTAATCAAAACAACCATTATTTGAATAAGTTTGACATTGAAATAGCAAATTAATGTGGTGAAGTTGAAGGGAAATTAAGTGCTTGGATATTTCATGTGATTCTATGTTGTATATTTTAGTATGTTCATTGCTTTTCACAGGAAACTACTTACAGTGAATGTGGGTAAAAGTTTTTTCATTTTATCACTTTGATTCTGACCTTAAAACATAATAATAATGGAGAAACTCAAGCATTTAAAATCTAGATCTAAAACCCAAAAAGGCACCTTAAAGCTAAATCTTCAGAAATGCTCTGTAGACTATCTTTCTATTTTTAAGACATATGGAATTGGATATTTTATTTTTTATTAATTATTTCTGGAAAAGAAATTGTCAACAGTGTTTTTCCTGCTTATATGTGATTTTTTTCTTAATGTTTTTATCTGGTATGCTACCTTAACATTAGAGAGTTATTTATGTCTTCATGAGTTTCAGAGCCTATTAACACGTCTGGAGTATACCTGTACCTATATTGTGTGTAAGATCAACTTTGTCCTTGATTTCTTTTTGCATAGTTTGCTAGTTTCCTTGTTATTTTAAAGGCCTATGCCCTCATCACTATGTTCCTGACAGTCAATCACTCACCCATCCCCTCTGCAATCCTTTGAGCAGTGTCATTACTCTCAGAGTAGCTTCTCTTCTTTACATGGGTGTGATGCCTTTTGTAAATTATATAACACAAAATTGATCAAAATTTCATTAGTCAGGACAATTTCTATATTTATGTTGATTGCATTATTTATTCATTTCTTTTTTTTCTTTTCATCTGGCACCTATTTATTGACTACTTAGGCATTCATTGACTTATTCATACCATATATATTTGATAAGTGCCTTTATGTGCCAGGCCTTTTGTAGAGTGTTGAGGATATATTAGTGAGTGATATCGGAGGGCCTCTTCCCTCATGGAGCTTCTTGTACAGCAGGAAGTGAGAGAGATCAATGAGCCTTAATAATACCTTGGAATAAAGCCTGTCGTTAGAGATGTATAGTGAGCTGCAGAAGAGCCATGCAAAAGTGTCTTACTCAGTCTGGAGGGGTTTTTGTTATTAGCAGAGTGATGTCTAAGCTAAGAACACAGAAAAAATTAGCCTGGCTCTGTGCTGGAAGCTCTAAGCCAGTTGCTACAAACTTGGGCATAGAGAGAGCAATAAAATATATACTCTTCCTGTGCTCCTTTTTAAGGTAGTAGGGTGAAGTGGGCCATTACCATGCTGCTTTTATCTGTGTAGAGAGATGTGAAGAATAGAATACTGAAAGGTTTACCTTTTCTACTCCAAATATTGCACAAATATTGCACAAATAAACGGAGTCTCACTCTGTCGCCCAGGCTGGAGCAGATTTTTTTTGAGTACTGTCATTACTCCCTACAATTAAGGACTGAATTAAGACCATTAAAGACTCTATGTACCAGAAAGATCACAGTGCCCTTCTTGGTTGTGCCATTTTATGATTTATGGGGCAGGCAGGATGGATTAGATGAGGGTTGTAAGTGGTTAGTCCCTTCCCCATACCTTCTATCAAATCCCAACCCCATACTTCATTATGAATCCTCCAAACATTCTGATATATTTTCTAGACGTGTTCCCTAGTACCATGAATCAACTCTTCAATATATTGCTGCCAATAAGCTGCGTGTCTGTAGAAATTCTGGAGTCATGTCTGTTTTCAACTCTACTAGCTGAACACAAACACAGGAAAACCCAACAGAGTTCTAATTTTCCCCATAATGATTAATATGATGACTTTTGCAAACTATCAATACTAAGTGCTTTCAAAAAATATTTTCTCTTATTTGTGTTGTCCCTCTTTGCTTTTTCTAAAAACAAATGCTTGGTTTATCCCTTAGTAAGGCAGTCCTGGTTAGAGTATCTTTTTAAATGGTGGGAGCAATAGGTTACCCCTCAGACCTACTGAGACTCATTGAATTACATATAAAAATTTGTCTAAATACTTCCTAAACACTTTTTCCCTCTATCACATAGTTGATTGTCATAAAGTCCAGTTTGACTTAAAGTACCTTTGCAATATGGCATTACTTGAAACAAAGCAGTGCTCTATAAATACCTAAAGCAGGATGGCACTCAGCAGCAGGGGAGCCCTGAAAAAATTCAAAACCACAGGCGTTCCACTCAAAACAGTGACAGCCCCAAGCTGAGCCCTCATCTGGACTCTGACAAAAGCCTATTTTACCATCAGCTGAAGCTGCTATGCTTACAATAGAGCAGACAGGACTGATGCAAACCTGTAGCTTAAATGGCTCACAAAATTGGCTTTCTTTTCATTTCAGAAATTCATCGTGTTCCTTCTAAACTAATGTCCAATCCCCTTGTGCTGTCAATTGCCAGTTATTTAGCAACCGATTATCCAGATGCAGGGTAGCCAGGCCTCTTGCATTTCCCTTAGCCTATCATTTTTGCTGCCTGTTAGAAATTCCCCCAATCACTCCTGGGCAATGGGACACTTGTGAATCTAAGCCAGTGATTTCCCATGGGGAGCTATTTCCCCCCAAAGACATTTGGCAGTGTCTGGAGATACAACTTGAGGTGGAGGTGGCTAATGGTATCACGTTGGTAGAGGCCAGGGATGCCGCTCCACATCCCAAGACACAGAGGAGGGTCCTCCATAACAAAGAGTGATTGGCCCCAAAAGGTCAGTAGTTCTGAGCTTGAGACACTGTGCCCAAAACGCTAAAGCTGATAGGAAGAATAGCATAATAATTGTTGAGAGTGTGGTCTGTGGCATCAGAGGGAAACTGAATTCAGATCCTGCCACTCATTACCTTTGTGAGCTTCCTGCTTAAGCCTCCATTTGCTCATCTATCAAATGAAGATAATATGACATTGTGGGTTTTTTGAAGAAATTCAAGAAATAATATTTGAAAATTGTCTTGTAATGCTAGTCAACAATAAGCATTTAGAACTAGTACTTATAATGTAATATAAAACCATATTGAAATGCAATGTAACATAATCATAAAACTTTTCACCCCTCTCTTTGCCTACCTCCTCCAACAAATCTTGGGAAATGTTTAGATTTTTTTCATTTGTTGATTCAGCATTTGTTTATTAAACAAATACTGTGTTTTAAATATTTGCTAGACACTGTGGAATGCTCATACATATGAATAATGTGTCTTCCACCATTGAGGAGATTCCATGCTAGGAAAGGAGATAAGCCACAACAAAAATAATTATACCTACAAGAAAGAAAATAATAATATCTACAAGAGTCATAATAACTAGGCAGAAAAATGCATAAAGGCTGGAGTAATCGGTGACGGTAGGTGTTAATGAGTTTGGTACCAAAAGATGTGAGGGAAAGATAAAAATGGGTGACAGGTGGATGTTATTTCAGACAAAGAAGAAATAAAGATATGTGAGTGGTGAGAATGAGAAGCAGACGTATTTTGAAAATGATTTAAAAGATAGATATAGCTAAGATTCCTGAGCAAAAAATATATGTACATATGTATATGTGTGTATATATACACATATATATGTTTGTGTATATATCTTTATATTAGGCATTTTTCTTAAATTCTCAAAAACATAGGAAAAAGCTTACATGTTAAGTAATATTTGTCCCTGCCTTCACAGATAGAAACTTGAAGCTTAGAGAGAATTAGAGTCTATGGCACCTAGGAGGTGTTTAAATCACATTGCACGCAATTAGTAGCTATGAGACTGTAATCTAGGGATTTCTGACTCTCCTTGTTCTCTTAACTCCTAGGAAACCCTCCACAGAGATTGTTTGGGGAAGTAGATGAGGACAAGGGGAATGCTAATGTAGGAAATCTTTAGTTTCAATATAATTTAATTTTAATTTTTTAATTTAAGTAGAATTACAGTATCCATTTTACTATAAATTTTTCATGGTGTTTGGTTCTGAATGGTACTTCTGACCTCTGGACTGTGATTATTTGGGAATCCCCATTAAGTCTTTTATGACACTGTGACAATGCACAGATTCACAAATAACTGCCCCCACCACATCTCTAAAAAATAGGGGGAGAATAAGCAAGGCTTTACATTTTTATGGTACTTAATGTTTCATAGTCACTGCTTTATTCCAATGAACTAGGCATGTCTTCCCTCTTTCTACCTAAAATAGAAAGAAAAACATGTTTCAGACAGATAATGCATGCTGTTAAAAGTCAAAATGAGTGCAGAAAGCAAATCTGCTCTGAAGGCTGGCTTCTTTCTACTCTATCATGATTCTTAGAAATGTTTGCTAGAGGAAAGTATTTTAGTGTTCCATATGTGGGAGGAGGATGGCTCTTTTTGGAGGATGAAACAGTGACACCTTTTGCTCTTTCAGGTAAAGAATATTTTAATACTATATTTAATAGGTGAAAATTTAGAGTCTGTGAAATATGATAGAAAATTCTTGAAAAATGGTTCCATGTTCTCTAGGAGAGGCAGCATGCACTGAGACAGTTACTCTGCTTCTATCCCCACACAGCCTGGTGATTCTGGGCACAGTAGTCCTCAGCTGTCATCTTTTTTTTTTTTTTTTTTAGATGGAGTCTTGCTCTGTCCCCAGGCTGGAGCGCAGTGGCGCCATTTTGGCTCACTACAATCTCTGCCTCCCGGGTTCAAGTGATTCTCCTGCCTCAGCCTCCTGAGTAACTGGGATTACAGGCACCTGCCACCAAATCGGCTAATTTTTTGTATCTCTGAGTTGGGGTTTCACCATGTTGGCCAGGCTGGTCTTGAGCTCCTGACCTTCTGATCCACCCACCTCGGCCTACCAAAGCTGGGATTACAAGCGTCAGCCACTACGTCCGGCCCATCTTTTTTTAATAGAAAGTTTCCCTCATCTCCTCTTCAAGAGCAGCATACTAGCCCTCCTAATATTTTAAACTCTCTTCTACCTCTAAGACTTATGACTAATTTAATTCTGTCCAAAGTACCACAGTTCTGGGCCAATAGGTAAGAAAGATAGCCCTTGGTTGGAATTCACTGTGGTTTTTTTCAAATCAAATCTTGACTACACCATTTGTTTTTGCTCTTGTTAAAGAAACAGATTTCTCCGTGGTCCCTAAAAACAGTGAACTTCAGCTCTCTGTGAGAACTATTATTATTTAGATACCCAATAAGTTTCATGTCAAATCAAATAACAAAATCAAGAAGGGAATATAGAAAAGAAGTTTTGCAGGTTGTTGTCCCTGTAGTCCAAATGTCACCACATCGGTGGGTCATTGCGGTCCTGTGGTTCAACCAGCAAAGGGGAGGCAGCTGTCTTATCCTGTTGCCACAGTGTTGCTGGCTAAAGCCACGGGAGTTTGCCCACGTGGGTCACATACCCTGCCAGGCAGCAAAGTGGTGATTTTGCTGCCAGTGAGGAAACAAGGCCATTTTACAAGATCAGGGGTAATGCACAGCAAGTGTTTGAAGGCAGAGGCCCAGCAAGGACAAGCTAGTCACAAGGAGGGTGATCGTTACAGGATGCAGACAAGAAAAGATAGGTATCAGAGGAGGGCCCCCTAGACACCAACAGCATGAAAGGAATCTAAATCAAACAGAATCAGAGTCTCTGAACTAGGCCCAATACTTTAGAATAAAGATGAGAAAAATGTTGGAATGAAACAGGCACTGAAACTGACCAGTGAAGTTTATTGCTAGCCCTGCTGCCACGATGGACAAAGCATTTCCCCTATCTGGACCCTAACCTCACTTGCCAGTTATTGTGTTAAACAACCCATTCAAGACTGTAGTTGATTGTCTTATGATTTCAGTGAAACAGGAGGTTTAGTGATAGAAAGAAGCATATAACAAATCTGAGTTCAGTAAATGAATCATTTTTAGTGACTGAGGATAGAGAAAGACCAGTTAGAAAGTTCTGAATGGGAAGTAAAAAGTGTACAATATAGAAATTCTGAGCTAAGAGGCAGGCATATTTCAAGGTATGAACAGTCATCCTACTCAATTTAAGGATATTTATTCTTCGTCACTGGCCTTTGGCATACATAGGCTAATTTTATTTATTTTTTAAATCTTAGCTGATTCAAGCTTATGACTGTGCAAAGATGAGAATGTAGGCTAGGAATGTGTATAGAAGAATGGTTTTAATAAACCAGGCTGTAATTTTTTTGTACTAATTGTCCACATATTCCAAATTGGAATTCACCCCTCCTCCCAATACACACCATTGCCCAAACCCATTGCCCTACAGACTACTGCACAACCAGGGGTGGCTATGCTTCTGCAACCTGGCTCATCCTTCCCTAAGGATACAATGCTTACCGTAGTTATATGACATGAAATATGCTTTGTGTTATTTGCTGATGTATTGAGTAATAGAATGTCAGATGGAAGCAAGTAAATTATTTTACAATGTATTTTAAGCCTTACTTGGAAAAGTAACACCATCAAATACTATTAAGAAGTCACTGATGTTTGACCTTACACAGAAAGTAAATCATCAATAAATATTTGTCAATGGTGAAAGAATGAATAAATAAGCAATTAAGCAATATCTATTCTTTCATTTGGGCTTAATATTTGTCTTTTTTCCACAGCATCCTGACTCCAAATATCATCTGAAGAAAAGAATCACTTCTCTGTCCTTGCCAATAGTTTCATCTTCTGAGGCCAGTAAAGTGCTCACTAGAGCGCCCATTCTACAATCAACACCTGTCACGCCCCCACCACTCTCTCCAGCCTTTGGAGGCACCAGTAAAATAGACCAGTATTCTCGAATTCTCTTCCCAGTTGCATTTGCAGGATTCAACCTTGTATACTGGTTAGTTTATCTTTCCAAAGACACAATGGAAATGAGTAGCAGTGCTGAATAGCTTGCAGCCAGGACAACCTGAATTCTCTAAGTTCTTGTTTCCAGTTTCCTACGTTTTCTTAAAAAAATAGCATTGAGACTTGTGTAGATGCTTTTCAGAACACGAAATCAAATTGGAAATCTGTAACGCAGCTTCAGTAAGCATGTGTGGGCAAAAAAGCAATAATCCTATGCCTCGAAATAGAAAGTTGAAGGTTGCTGAAAATTATGACTTTTCTGTATGTTAGAAAAAATTTTATGAGGATAAAATGGGTTCAAGATGAATCTGTCAACCTTTGTCTTTCATTGTTCAATAGTTTTAATTGTCACTGTGAATAACATTTACCACAAGGCAGATAAAATAAGAAATGCTGACACTTCCAAAGGTTGCCTTAAAATATGTTTATTTTGGCTTAGTTCCCAAGAGAGCAAAATATAAAATACAGTCTAAATATTTATCAGTAGGTTAATACCAGCATGTTGGAGGCCTTTATGCTAGTAAAATGGCTTTCAGTGCCATTGTAAAGCCTATGTTGAGCTTAGCCATTTGTTTTTAACCTCGCTGTGCTCTTTTACCTCAATAAAATGTGGTGTTTGTATACATATAAATTATACATAGCTCATAAATTATGTATGCATATGTACATAGCTGTAGTTGGACTAAAATTCAGTGTGTTTTATCCTACTAAACCCTCCTTTTAAAATAATACACTTACTATAATTCTATGAGGTTGTAGAAAAAAGTAGTCATTATAAGGAAGCCTTATATATTATGACTACGGTTATCTCTTGTGTTTTCCACATTTATAATTATAACGCTAAATAAAACAACAATAAACATGGTTCTCTGGATCTGTTTTATGCACCTAGAGAGACTTTCTTTAGGTGTGGAGAAGCGAAGTGGTTACCTCTACCCCAGTGTTATTGCTCCTGGTGAGAGGTAGGAGAAATGGGACAACCAGGCTCAGTTGCGTAGTGCTGATAAAAGATTTGAATTTATATTCAAATAGTTCATCTTTCCTCTTTTCCTGCTCAGTCAATCCTATTCCTTCCTGATGCTTCGCTCTGACAGTATTTCTCCCACATAGAATTGTTATAGGGAAGCAGGAACTAAGAGTAGGAGAAAGCATGTGGTATGATTTGTCTAAATGGACAAACCCCTCATTAGATGTTCCTGGGTCTTAAATATCACAGAGATCACCTTGAGACCAGAACCCAGAAAAGTTTTTTTTAATACTACTACTCTTACTTTTACCCAGAAAAATGCAAACATACTACAGCTAAACAACTTTAACTTTAATTGAAACATCACTCTACTAAGTGTGAGGAGACTGAGGTGTCTGTGCAACTTCTGTATCATTTAGCTCCTTGGCCCAATATCTTTGTTTTTGGGAGACTCAGCTGTATTCTCATCTATAGAATGAGGGAGCTGATTAGATGCTCTTCAAAGACCCTTTCATTTTGAACCATATATGTTTTTTTCGTTATTATTATTTTCTATCTAAATAAAATTGGTATAATTATACAGGGTATATTAAATAATTAAATGTCAGGTGGGTGTTAATCATCTTATATGCTAGGTCACATTTAATCTACCTCACAAACCTGTAAAGAATACATTGCTATCATCTCCATTTAAAGATGAAGAAACTAAGGCTCAAAGAAGTTGAATAATTTTGTTCAAAATCAAAAAGCATTCAAGTGCTGTAGCTGATAATCAAACCCAAGCGGTGTGAATCCATAGCTTGTTCATTTAACCATACCTATACATGTCCTCATCTAATATGATATGACCCTATTCTTTTCTCCCCTCTTGTATTCTCTAGTATTGTCTCAATTGTATGTCACTTTTTGTAATAATTTTCCTGGGGTTCTGACATCACCTGTGCCCCTTGTCAGCCTTCATTCTACATCTCACTTATTACTCTCAGTCAGCATTTATGCTTAGAGCTAGAACAGATAGATAAAATCAAGTAAAGAATTATAGACCTTATGTTCCTCCCCTATGAAGGGATATTTCAAGAAAAAACTTTGTACAACTATAAAACTTTCAAATTCTCAGGATTCCAGAGAATGATGTTTCTCAGTGTATGCCATGGGGTGGTACTAGTGGTTAAGGTGATAATAAAACAGTTTCCTTAGTTAAAAAACTGGAGGAGAGATGTTGAGGCAAAGTGAAGCAAATGTCTTTTCTGCTGGTATTCTCACAGCCATGATGATACTTATGTGCACTGTAAATCTCTAATACTGTAACATTTCCCAAATTCATATAACTCTAAGTATCATTTTGCATGGAGGAAATCCTGGGAGTGGCATTTTCCAGAAAACAATTTAGAAAACACCACAGAACATTCTATTTATTCTATTCCCTCTGAGGAGGGGCTCATCAGAGCCAGGTCTCAGATCTCTATGATTTGTCCATGGCTGCCAAAATCTCAGAGCCTGAAGGAGAACACTTGCATATTTGGGCTCAGGTTCTTGAGGAAGAGCTACTAGTAACTGTGGGAGGACACAATGAGACTGGTTCTGGGAATGCAAAAAACTGGAGACTGAAACCAACTGTTGTCACAAGGTGAAAGGTAACATCAAGAGATAAAGTAAGTCAATGAAAGAGACAAAATTCCTTTCATTTTCCTCCTGTCTTCCTGTCTCACTCCTCTGCTATCAGCAGAACCTCACAGAAATCCTTGTGTCAGAGAAGAAATGAAAATCACAGAGTTCTAGCCCAGGCATCAAGAAATAGAGTATAGAGGTTGGATACAAAGCTGACAGATAATTGCTTACTAACTAGCATAGCTTGTCCCTTTGGTTATTCAGTACCATTGACACACTTTTGTATATATTACTATTTATACTGTTTCACAACAATAAGATGCAAGTATCCTTCATACAAACAAATATGCTCTCATCATTTGTCCAAAAAGGAGGTACACAAAAATCCCAACAGCTATCCATCACAGTATCTATTTCTGAGTGATGCTATTTACTCTTTCACAATCACAGTCCCAGTGGAATATTCTGTTTCCTAAAGACTCAATTACAAAATATTGTATTAGTCTGTCCACATGCTGCTAATAAGGGCATATCATAGACTCAGTAATTTATAAGGGGAAGAGATTTAATTGACTCACAGTACCACATGGCTGGGGAGGCCTCCCGGTCATGGTGGAAGAGCCAGGGAGATCTTCCATGGCAGCAGCAAGAGAGAGCTTGTGTAGGGGAACTCTCCTTTATAAGACTATCAGATCTCATGAGACTTTTTCACTATCACAAGAACAGCATGGGAAAGACCTGCCCCCATGATTCAATTACCTCCCACCAAGTCCCTCCCACAACACGTGGGAATTATGGGAGCTACAATTCAAGATGAGATTTGGGAGGGGACACAGACAAACTGTTTCAAATATATAGGATGAAAAAATATTTACATAAAATAGTAAGGTGACAGCAAAAGGGAGGTAAAGAATGAGACCTTTTATTATACGCAAATACAAATATATTTAAATATCTATTTGACTTTTATGTATATATAACTATATCCATATCTATGTAAAGGATAACCAGTAAAGAGTAAGGTGGTATGTATAGGTGCTATAGTTTTCATGGCTGTAGTTGATATTTATAAATTCCTTCTTCCACTAGACTTTTCTCTTAGACAGCATCTTAACTGGTTGGTTTGGAGTTCTTTACCTGGCAGAGTTACTGAAGGGTCTTAATCCATAGTCTTGTCAGATCCAAGAAGATGGATTCTTTTCACTAGCAAGAAAATGTTAGAAATTCTTTTTTTTTTTTTTTTTTTTTTGAGAGGGAGTCTTGCTCTGTTGTCCAGGCTGTAGTGCAGTGGGACGCTCTCAGCTCACTGCAAGCTCTGCCTCCAGGGTTCACGCCATTCTCCTGCCTCAGCCTCCCAGGTAGCTGGGACTATAGGCACCCGCCACCACACCCCACTAACTTTTTGTATTTTTAGTAGAGACAGAGTTTCACCATGTTAGCCAGGATGGTCTGGATCTCCTGACCTCATGATCTGCCCGCCTAGGCCTCCCAAAGTGCTGGGATTACAGGCGTGAGCCACCGCACCTGGCCAGAAATTCTTGAGTTGTAAGATTCTCAGTATTAACTGAGTCCACTCAGATGTCATCATACAAGTTTCGGCCTCATTGTTCTTCACAATTCATGTCCTGAATTTTTCCTAAGTGGCATAGCAAGTGCTGGATTTCAATTTATATTGAAATTCTACAATTAGCACAAATAAAATATGCATCTGCTTTTTAAAGAGAAGATAGTCCTGTAGCTACAAAAACTAAGAAATTATTTTGGCTGCCATAGGAGTGCTTTTGTTCTTTTTTCATTCAAACTGAGAATTAAAAGTGCCAAACTTATACTTTTCTGTCTGTAGATTCTCCAGTCAGAAGAGGACATCCCACCCACAGCTTTTGTAGTCATCATAACTACTATAATAATTAAGTGTAGAAGACTTAGTGTCTTTTACTGCATTGTAATAAACTAGAAGTGATTATTTTAGTTAACTGATGTGACTCGATGTCATGAATTATTATCAGTACCTCATTTCCCGTTTGCAAGGAAGTCAGTATTTCATTAAAAGCCAGAAACATGACCAAATATATCCCAGAATCTCTTGGTATCAAGTGCATTCCAGACAGAAAAATAGCTACCATTCTTAAGGCTGGGGGCACAAGAGAAGAAAGGGGTTGGGATTATTTTCTTGGTGGAAGATCCCCAAGAAGCTGGGGCCCAAACTTTTAAGAAAGAAGTAATATCTGTATTAGTCCAATGAGGCTAATCCCGGAAATACAATAAGAATTTAGAGTCTGAAACAACTGCTGCTGCCGGGCTGGAGGGCCATTATCAGGATGGTCCTCATGCAGGAACAGCAATAGGATGAATCGAAGAAGTCTTTTCTTTCCTTATTCTCCTGCCTTTTTATCTCCCTATCCTGCCTTCTATTCTCAGAACTGAGTAGGAAGCATCTTAAAAGGAGAAATGAAAGCAGTGCAGATCAGCACCAGCATTACAAAGTAAACTATAGAAGGGTGGATTTGCAACTAAAAGAGACAATACCTTAAACACAAATACACCCTGAGACCTGAACTATTTGGGCATCCAGTGTAAATCTTTTAAAATGCTTCCTTAATGGTTGAATTTCAGGAGCCATAATCTGTTGCAAGAGCCATACAGGAGGAGACACACTTTTTGTCATAAAGTACTTGCTGGTTAAAAATTCATTTCCATATGGTACATCAAATGAGTTTATGTATGTAAATTCTTTAGAACAGTGTTTGTTATATGTAATAATTATTGACAATATCATCATCATATCATCTTATATACTAGCATTAAGCATTAATATACAATTTATACAATAAAGGTTAGAAGCATTTCATGTCTGATTTGTGAAACATGCAATCATGAATGAACTTGCTTATAATAAAAATGAGCTAATACAAAAATAAGACACCTGCTATTATACCGGAAACAAAACAAAGCAAAAATCCAAATCACTGCTGAAATGTTTGAGTTGTGTGCAGTGCTAGTAACCAAATGGGTACATTTTAAAGAGCTTCCCACAAAATGCCACTATTTGATTATGTTTCATTGTTTAATAATGTCCTTAGCACACAATTTTGGCAGTGTAATGCTTTCTGTTCCAGAAAAATCGATGACAATTATTGCTTTAAATCTTCCATAACCTGGGTTTCATTCGTCTTTCTAACTGCATGTGTTAGTGAGCATTTGAGTAAACACTGAGGGAAAACCTGAGAGTATTTCTCCAACTACATAATGCTTGTCTGAATGGGATTCTTCCAAACTAGACTCTTTACATACAGAGTCAGAAAGATAATATGCACATATCTATTCTTAGCATTTCTAAAATTAGATTGTTTGCTTTTCAGTGATTACAAAATAAATTGACAAGACTACGTTCTTGTAGAACTTCTACATTTTTGTTCTAATTGCACACATTAAAATCCCGTAATTTTGCTACTATTCTGGGATTATTTCTTCTTCTTGTGTTGGTGGTGGTTTACTAACTTGTTTTCAATGTCTAACTTAAACATTTATCCAAATGTTTATGTAGCAATGCCTCACTTTCATTTGCAGTTCACTTTTCTTAATTTTTCAGAAAACCAATTACGTTATACTCAGACCAGAATCTTCCCAACTCTTGCCACCATCTCCAACTGTAGAACAGAGTCAAAATAAATAAACCGAAATGAAAGAATTGAAAGACAAGCATTTTATTCACAGTAGTCCCTACATCCTCATTCAAAGATTACTCACTCATGTATTAAGTCTAGATCAGATAGTTGATTTGTTTCTTAGCCCAAACTGGATAAGAGGAATTAAATATAAAGAAATAGGGGGGCTTTAGAATCAGAGCAGAAGTAGAAATGACAGCTTACAAGAAGTAGTAAGACAAAAGAATGTAAACATCAGGTTCAACATTATGGACTCATTTTGCATTGGGGGCGTACAGCCCTCCATTATAAGAGAAAAATGGTGCAGTCTTAATGGCCTGATGCCATCAGTGCACTATAATAGATCCTCAGTCTGGATCAGTAAATCCACAGGGAATCACTTATCTTGGAGCCTTCATCCCTATATCTTTATACTTTGGGAGTTTGATTTAATGACTTCCAAAATCCTTTTAAAATCTAAAGTTATATTATTTTATAATAATTTTATAAAGAGCTTTCAGTGACATTTAAAATGTCAGAAGAGTCTGACACCTTTAAAAATATTTCTACTAAAATTATTAAAGTAAATAAAGGTAGTTTATTCTTAATGTTAATAAATTAACTTGTGACTTAGTATGTGATTTGTTTTTCTAAGACCAGCCGAGCGGGCACAAAAGAACCAGCGGGTAGGCAAGTGTAGGAGCAAAACCTACAAGTTTATTTTGGTCACCTAGCTTCAGGGAAAGAAGGTGGGTAGGGAGAAGTCTGTCGGCCTCCGGCAAAGGAGGCGGGCAGAGTCCCCCGGTGGGGCTCTCCGAGGGAGTTCCCACAGTCCTGACATCCCGACAGGAGTGGGGCTGTGAGAAGGCCCCGTGGCTCACCGGCGGAGAGCGGCTTTTCTAAGGAGTGGGAGGGCAATAGGCGGGGCACGAGCGTGTCGGGGGCCGTTCCGCAGGTGCGACCAGGTAAATCTTGGTCTCTTTGGATTGACGTCACCTGGCGCATGCCCAGTTGATCTCCACCTTCCTGGGCGCCGGCTGCATTTTCGCGCGCGCGGGAAGAGCTGGTGGTGAAGAAGAACCCGGAAGTGCACCATCTTGCCTCTGTTCGTCCAAACAGTATGTGTCTGAAATTTTTTCATGTTTATATATATATTACTTGGTTTAATCTTTACAACAGTTCTATGAAGTAGATTGCATTGATGCATATTGTACAAATGAGGAAACTGAGGCTCAGATGGGTGGTGCCAATTACATAATATGTCATGATGAGAAAAGATCCAGAACTTATTTTTTTCTTCTAGAAAACTTTGTTCTCTTTCCCTAAGTAGCATGGATAATTTTCTGTTTTATAGAGGCCCAGACAACTAGAAATTTTCTGGTTTTCAAAACTGAACATGCAGCTGGTGCTATTCCAACCATGGTCAGTGGTTAGGAGCATCGCTCCTGACCTTGGCTATGTGCAGCGATAGATTCTGCTGCTGTACTAGGTGGCCCAAGTTTCTGTAGAAATATTCAAATGATTGAATGTGATTCCTACTCTAAGTCACCACATGACTTCAATACCCTTTTATTACTAAGGATTTGCTGATACATGGAAAGAATTTTTCTCTCTCTTTTTCAATATGACTATTTACTTATTTATTTTTTAAAAAGCATGTCATTTCTATGTATTTTGAGTAAGGAAGTATGCACAAATATTCACCCATGACATCTTGATCATAAGTTACTATCCCCTTTCTTCAAGAAGTTATGCAAGAGTGGAAGTAACACAAAAGAGGTAATATTTCATAGCAGAGAGCATGGGCTATAAATGTGCTCTTAAACACCCAAACCCTTTCTAAATAGGCTATCTTAGACAAGTTGCATAAACTCTGGTAACCTTGGTTTTCTCATCTATAAACTAGTAATAATAATATTAGATTGGTGGAAAAATAATTGTGTTTTTTGCCATTAAAAATAATGGCAAAAACCGCAATTACTTTTACACCATCAATGAATACCTCTTAGTTTATTGGTCTGTTGTGAGAATTCAATGAATAGATATATATATAAGTACGTAAAATAGCCTCTGACATATAACATGTTGGAAAAAAGTTATACTTCTTACCTTATTGGACTGTAGTGAGAATTAAATGAATAAATACATATAAGTATGTAAAATAGCCTCTACCATATAACATGTTGGAAAAAGTTATTATTTGCTGTGTCAGAACTATCTCTTTTTAGCCCAGTGACAATTAGAGATACCTGAACACTACACGTTGGGATTTATTTTTCTTTACTGCCCTAGTGCATAATTTAGTATCTGGTGTATTATAGACGCTCCATTTTTTAAAATAAATCTCATTTACTTCTTCAAAGATGTTTTTTCATCTCTAGTGGACCCAAAATACCACTTTTGCCTACCTGAATGGGTTATTACAGCTCATATAATATGTTTGCTTTTATAAAGCTTATTGATGAAGATACTGTTAAGATACTTGCCTCCCACTTTAAAGACAATGAGGCAGATCACATGTCTTGCTCACAGTCAACAAAGAAGGGGAGAGTCAGAATTTGAATCCAAGTCTGTCTTGTGTCTGCACTAGAATGCTTTGTTGCTTTTCTCAATTATCCTATGCGTTACAAATTCGTTTGTGAGAAGGGGCTTAGAATACCAAGAAGCATTACATGAATATAAGGTGTCAGGCCTCTGAGCCCAAGCCAAGCCATCTCATCCCCTGTGACCTGTACGTATATGCCCAGATGGCCTGAAGTAACTGAAGAATCACAAAAGAAGTGATTGCTCTGCCCCTGCCTTAACTGATGACATTCCACCACAAAAGAAGTGAAAATGGCCAGTCCTTGCCTTAAGTGATGACATTACCTTGTGAAAGTCCTTTTCCTGGCTCAAAAAGCTCCCCTACTGAGCACCTTGTGACTCCCATTCCTACCCACCAGAGAATAAATCCACTTTGACTGTAATTTTCCTTTATCTACCCAAATCCTATAAAACGGCCCCACCTTTATCTCCCTTTGCTGACTCTCTTTTCGGACCCAGCCAGCCTGCACCCAGGTGACTAAAAAGCTTTATTGCTCACACAAAGCCTGTTTGGTGGTCTCTTCACACGGACCCGCATGACATAAGGCACTTGTTTATGTTAGCGAATTTGTAGCAGTACTCTCTTAAGAGCAAATTCCCCTCATTGAATCATGCACCCTCTTTCTGCTTGTGAGTCTACTTTAGGTATTGAGAAGCAATATGTAGGGAAAAGCAGATGAAGGTCGAGTGTTCTTGCTATTGCCCCACAGACAATCCAAATGAGTCTATTATCCAAGTATGTGCACTATTCATACTATTTCATCTTTCTAGTAATTGTCCATCTACTGGCTCTTACCTCATTATTATTATCAAAAACAGATTTAGATCAGACCATTAGGAAATTCATTAGCAGGTCACATTGGAGGAAAAAACCCACTAACACATTCGTGAAATTATCTATGAATTTAGTATTGCCATTTATCACCAGAATGCTTCAATGTACTAGGTTGAAAATAAGGATACCAAAACTCCTTTATTATAATTGTAAGGAATAAAATGTAAAATACAGAGATTCTTTTACAGTGCTTGACACATATTAAGAGCTCAATAAACTATAGCACATTGGGAATAGCAATTGAGACGAAGTATGCAGTTTTTTTTAACCAAAGTACCCATAAATAAATCAATGTCAGAGAAAGTGTCACATTCTTCATATATTAAGCAAATATTTATATTCATATCAAGTGTAATCATTACATTTAAAAGAGAGTCATCATAGACAGGGGCATGCTAAACACATGCAAACTTATCAAGTATGATGACCATAAATTGTGTATGTCAAGCTCTCACAGCTTCTTGATTTACAATTCAGTACACATCACATACAAGGCTTTCTGTATTTCCCCTTTATAAACATATTTTCCATTATTAATCTGAAATGTAAACTTCATCCATTCATCATGAGCACTTATCATACCCCAAATCTATACTGAAATTCAAAAGAAAAAAATAATATTATATATATATATATATATATATATATATATATACATATATGCCATATGCCTTCAGGGAACTCAGTCTAGTGAAAAGAAACATCAGCAGATAATTAGAATCCAGGAAAAGAAGTGCTAACAGAGGTATTTACAACACAATATGGCACTAATGAAGAAGACATTGATTTCCATACTCTGCTGGGGCATTAAGCAACACAGGAAGAGACAGTGATCTTTATAAATTGGCTCACTCCCCAAACTTGTTCATTTTGTAGTTCTCAATGGAAACTACTGCAATAGAAGTTAACAGATACAGAGGCAAAGTAGACATATCCACATGTCAATGCCTATGCATGCCTTATCCATGGCCCAGTCCAGAAGAGGAGAAAGAGAAGAGCAATGGAAAATTGAATCAAATAACATTAGTAGTAAAAAAAAAAAAAAAAAAAAAAATCTCCTGGTAGATCTGTGGAAAAAGAAGCACACCACTCCATTTCTTTTAAAATCTCCTATTCCTCCATCTTTTATTCTCCATACAAGTATTTTGAATGCATTGCTTTATTTATCACCAATGGTTTGACAAATTAGAAATAAATAATTCAATTATAAAAGTTAAAAAGATCAGGGTCTAGGTTTTGGCCAAGTCTATAGAGATCTTCAGCGGTAGAGTCGGCATTCAAACTCAGGTCTATCTGTCTCCAGATACTTTTGCTTAATCACTATCCCACACAGCTTAATGTATTGGAAAATGAGAGAGCAGGACCACATTATTACTAGGGTCATTTCCAGCTCTAGTACTCCATGAATCTATATATACCTAAAACTTCTAAAGAAAGTTTCAAACACTATTTTTGCCCTATCCATAATTCTCTTCTTTAGTAGAAAACAAAATAATCAGGAAGTGACACCTATTGAGATGTATGCTTTGCACAGACATTTCTGAAAACTTAAGTAAGTGTTAGAACATTGGAGTATAAAACATCTAGCCATTGCTTCCACTGACACTTTTCCTTTTTACTGATAAAGACTGATATTAGGCATAATGACAATAAAATTATTTCAAATTTGTACAGTGCATCTAAGAAATTAAAATATTAATGGAGTAATTTAATTATCAACTTTTATAAAGGAAAAAATAAGGAACAAAAAACTAAAAGAACTGGGGCAACAACACACAGTAAATTGATGGAAAAGCTGATAAGCTCCTGAAGGCTGGTAAAGTCAATTTAGTTATTAAATTCTTATTTATTTGGAAAACTAAGAAGAGCTTGAAGGCACTAAACTGTAGTAGAGAACTACATTTCTTTGTGTATCAAATACATAAAATAAACCTGAAGACGATATATTTTTGACCACATTAAGGGAGGAGACCGCCCCTCATATCGTCTTATGCCCAATTTCTGCCTCCAAAGAAAGAAGTAGTAAAAACTAAAACGCAGAAATGAAATCCACAGGCAGACAGCCCGGCGCCACGCCCTGGGACTGGTAGTTAAAAGATTGACCCCTGACTAATCAGTTATGTTATCTATAGATTACAGACATTGTATAGAAATGCACTGTGAAAATCCCTATTTTGTTTTGTTCCGCCCTAATTACCGGTGCATACAGCTCCCAGTCACCTACCCGCTGCTTGCGCAATCAATCACCACCCTCTCACCTGCTCCTGCTTAGAGTTGTGAGCCCTTTAAAGGGACAGGAATTGCCCACTCGGGGAGCTCTGCTCTTGAGACAATAGTCTTGCCAATGCCCCCGGCCGAATAAACCCCTTCCCTCTTTAACTCGGTGTCTGAGTTTTGTCTGGGCTCTTCCGGCTACATTTCTTGGGTCCCTGACTGGGATGCGAGGTGATTGGCGGATGGTCGAGGCAGTGCCTTAGGCGGCTTAAGCCTGCCTTGTGGAACGTCCCTGCGGAGGACTCCGACTAGCCCGAGGGAGGCTGATTCTGAGAGCTCTCCTGGGTAGGCATTTGCCCCGGTGGGACGCCTCGCCAGAGCAGTGTGTGGCAGGGCCCCGTGAAGGATCAACACAGTGGCTGAACACTGGGAAGGAACAGGCACTTGAAGTCTAGACAGCTAAAACTTGGTAAGACTAGTCTTTGAAACTTGCCCACTCCGTTTTAGTGGAAGCGTGGCCTGATCACCCATGGTATGCCTTTATCAGCACTTTGGTTTGGTTTTGGTTTTGACTTGGTTTGAATTGCTTGGCAGGTTTGGTCTTGGGAACTTGCCTACTCCATTTGAGTGGAAGCGTGGCCTGATCACCCACGGTGTGCCTTTATCGGCACTTTGGTTTTGGTTTTGACTTGGTTTGAATTGCTTGGCAGGTTTGGTCTTGGGAACTTCCTACTCCATTTGAGTGGAAGCGTGGCCTGATCACCCACGGTGTGCCCGTACCAGCGCTTTGGTTTTTGTTTTTGACTTGACTAGGATTGCTTCATACTTTGGTTTTAGTTTTGACCTGGCTTGGATTTCTGGATACTTTGATTTTGGTTTTGATTTTGGTTTGGTGCAAACAGCAAAAGTGTGTGTGTTCGCCTTTTACCCGTTCTTTGTTTTGTGGTGTTCATGCGGTGTGAGCTTGGTGTTTTTGTCTCGAAGAAGCATAGGTCAAGCACAAATAAGCCCACCCTACTAGGAACTATGTTGAAAATTTCAAAAAAGAATTTAAAGGAGACTATGGAGTACTATGACACTAGGAAAACTTAAAACTTTGTGTCAGATAGACTGGCCAGCATTAGAGGTAGGTTGGCCATTAAAAGGAAGCCTGGGCCAGATGTGGTGGCTCACGCCTGTAATCCCAGCACTTTGGGAGGCCCAGGGTGATGGATCACTAGGTCAGGAGATCAAGACCATTCTGGCTAACACGGTGAAACCCTGTCTCTCCTAAAAATTCAAAAAAATTATCCGGGCACAGTGGTGGGCTCCTGTGGTCCCAGCTACTTGGGAGGCTGAGGCAGGAGAAAGGCATGAACCTGGGAGGTGGAGCTTGCAGTGAGCTGAGATCATGCCACTGCACTCCAACCTGGGCAACAGAATGAGATGCTGCCTCAAAAAACAACAACAACAACAAAAAAAAAACCAAAAAACAAAAAACAAGGAAGCCTGAACAAGTCCCTTGTTTCAAAGATATGGCACAAGGTAACCTGTAAGCCAAGGAACCCAGACCAATTCCCCTACATAGACACTTGGTTACAGCTGGTTTTAGACCCCCCGCCCCCAACACACAGTGGTTGAGAAAACAGCAGCATAAGCACCTGGCAGAGGCAAGGAAAGACCAGCAGAGAGAGAGAAAGGAAAGAGATAAAGAGGAAAAGAGGCAAAGAGAGAGAGGAAGAGACAGAGAGGAAGAGACAGACAAAGAAGGAGTCAAGGAGAGAGAGAGAGAGAAAAAGAGAGAGGCAGAGAGAGAGACAGAGACAAAAGGAAAGTCAAAGAGAGAGAGATAAAGAGAGAGAGAAAGAGAGAGATATACAAGTAGTTAAAAAAAAAAGTGTACCCTATTCCTTTAAAAGCCAAGGTAAATTTAAAACCTATAATTGACAACTGAAGGTATTCTCCGTAACCCTATAACACTCCAATACCACTTTGTTGTCAGTGTAAACAAGGGCGTATCCCCAAAGCACTGAGGCCTTCCTATCAAAGAACCTTAACCCAGTAACCCATGGATGGCCCAAATGCATTCAATCTGTAGCGGCAACTGCTTTGCTAACCAAAAAAAAAAGTAAAACAAATACTTTTAGAGGAAACCTCATTGTAAGCACACCTCACCAGTTCAGAAGTATCCTAAGGAAAAAAAAAAGGGGGGGAGGGAAGAGGGGGCAAAATTTATACAAAAAATGAGTATTATGTTGTAAATTCTTGTCCTGAAATAAATTAACTAGTTGTTTAAAGAAAGAAATATTTGTAATAAGTCAGAAATTTAAGGCACGTCGAAGAATTGTCTGCAAAAGTCATGAAACAGGAAAATGTTATAAAAAAGAATTTATGCAAAAACTATTGTATGATTTAAAAGTAACTAGGCCTCTTGAATGTAAAACTATAGGAAAAAAAAAAACAGTTTATGTGCAAGTTGTATAAGAAAAGTAAAATATACGTGTAGTAAAAGGATTATAAGAAGGCATAAGAGGCTGGGCGCAGTGGCTCAAGCCTGTAATACCAGCACTTTGGGAGGCCGAGACGGGCGGATCATGAGGTCGGGAGATTGAGACCACCCTGGCTAACACGGTGAAACCCCGTCTCTACTAAAAACTACAAAAAACTAGCCGGGCGAGGTGGCGGCGCCTGTAGTCCCAGCTACCTGGGAGGCTGAGGCAGGAGAATGGCGTGAACCCGGGAGGTGGAGCTTGCAGTGAGCTG
>NW_012115932.1:5582485-5650017 GCF_000951035.1 Colobus angolensis palliatus
GGAGCTTGCAGTGAGCTGAGATCCCGCCACTGCACTCCAGCCTGGGTGACAGAGCGAGACTCCGTCTCAAAAAAAAAAAAGAAGGCATAAGAATGTACATTTTTATCTACATTAAAAAGTTTAAAAAATTATTGTTTTGAAGGTTTAAGCAAGTTTTAAAACATTAATTGTAAAGAAAATTCTGTATGTAAATATATTAGTTAAAGTTAAAGAAGTATCATCCAGTTTTTCTGTGAACTGGACATTAAAGTAAAAGTATAACAGGTTTTTTCTTAAAGCACCAACTTGCTCTTCAGCAAAAATTATAAAAGGTTAAAAAGAGTCTATAAAATTTTACCTCATGGTTAAACATTAAAAATTAAATAAATATGTCTACAAGGTTTTAATAAAATTAGATTTAACATTAATAACACATTAATATAAAGATAAAATTTAGCTTATCTGGTATAAAAATCATATGAGAAGCATTGTTAAATGTAAAATGGTATTTGGCTTTCTTTGGTTTAAACACTACTAAAAATAGATGCTAAAGGAAATTTCTCAGTAAAAAGGCATTAAGGACTATAAAGTCCTGCCAAGGTCCCCACATTTAAAACAAAAGGTCAATTTCTTAAAAATTATATACTTGGTTTATTTTCCACCTTCCTTTCTCACCAAAAACAAAAAAACAAAAATCAAAAAACAAAAAACTAGAAGTCTTTTAGCACATGTACCACCCCCTAGAATTTCTGGTAAACCAGCACCAGCCTGAAGATCATATTCTCATCGAAAGGTGGAAAGAAGAAAACCTCAAGCCAGCCTGGGAAGGACCCTATCTTGTGCTGCTAACCACCAAGACTGCTGTTCGTACAGCATAAAAAAAGGATGGACTCATCACACCTGAGTCAAGAAAGCACCACCCCCTCCAGAGTCATGGACCATAGTCCCAGGAGAAAACCCTACCAAACTAAAGCTAAGAAAAATTTAACTCTTTTCATCTATTCAATTACTCTTTCTTCTTTCCTCATTCTATTGCTGACCATCTGGTTATTAACCATGTCAATTTTGCCTCAAATTATTGCATTTAATGCTTGCCTTGTTATATACCCTGTAAGGACTTGCCAAGTCAAAGACAGCTTTCTACTTCAGAAAAGTACTTCTGTCCTTCCTGACTCTCCTCAGACTGGGCATTAGTAAACTAGGACCATTTAATCTGGGGAGATTTTTATAAAGACCCCAGTGCCAACCAGGAGTCTTGCCCCTCGATGTAGAGCTTTTATGCCATAGTTGGTCCAATGTTCTGTGGACCACTAAAGAGCAAGGATGGACTACCCTAACTGGTTTTTGTAATTTCCTAAAACCATACATTCATTTCACTAGAGGATCATAGAAGTTAAAGACTTAAAACAAACTTTAGCAATTAAGACAGGATACCAAGGTGCAAATGCCTGGTTAAAATGGATCAAATATTGCATCTGCACGTTAAACAAAAGCAATTGTTATGCTTGTGCACATGGCAGGCCAGAGGCCCAGATTGTCCCCTTCCCACTAAGGTGGTCCTCCAGTCGACCAGGCGTGGGCTGCATGGTAGCTCTTTACCAGGATTCTACAGCCTGGAGTAATAAGTCGTGCCAAGCTCTCTCTGTTATATCCCAAAGTCTGGCACCCTGCGGGTCAGCCCCTGAGGGCCGTCCAGCCTCTGACTCCCAACACTAAGTTCACTTCACATCTCTCATGACAGGGAGGAAACTTAGCGTTCCTTGGAGACCTGAAGGGATGCAGTGAGTTTAAGAATTTTCAAGAGCTTATCAATCAGTCAGCCCTTGTTCATCCCCGAGCCAATGTGTGGTGGTATTGTGGTGGACCTTCACTGGGCACTCTGCCAAATAACTGGAGTGGCACTTGTACTTTTAGTCCAATTGGCTATCCCTTTCACGCTGGCATTTCATCAACCAGAAGAAAAAAAATAAGACATTGTAAAACGAGAGAAGCCCCTTATGAGTCTTTCGGCTCTCATGTCTGTTTAGACTCAATTGGAGTCCCACCAGGAATACCAGATCAATTTAAAAGGTTGAAATCAAATAGCTGCAGGATTTCATTCAATATTTTGGTGGGTAACAGTGAATAAAAATGTAGATGAGATAAGCTACATTGATTACAATCAATAGCAATGAGCTTTTCATGAGTTAAAAGAAAAGCTCATGTCAGCCCCAGCCCTGAGGCTACCTGACCTGACAAAACTCTTTACACTCTATATGCCAGAAACAGAAAAAAATGGCAGTTGGAGTTTTAACCCAGACTGTGGGGCCCTGGCCAAGGCCTATCTCTGAAAACAACTAGACAGGGTTTCCAAAGAGTGGCCCCCAGGTCTAAGGGCCCTAGCAGCAACGGCTCTGTTAGCACAAGAAGCAGATAAACTGACCCTTAGGCAAAACCTGAATATAAAGGCCCCCTATGCTGTGGTAACTTTGATAAACACCAAAGCACATCATTGGTTAACAAATGCTAGATTAACCAAGTATCAAAGATTGCTACCTGAAAATCCCCACATAACCACTGAAGTTTGCAACATCCTAAACCCCACCACCTTGCTCCCAGTGTCAGAGAGCCCAGTTGAACAAAAAACTGTGTAGAGGTGTTGGACTCAGTTTATTCTAGCAGGCCCAACCTCCAAAACCATCCTTAAACATCAGTAGACTGTGAGTAGTACGTGGATGGGAGCTGCTTCATCAACCCCTGCAAAGTGACTCTGAAGAAGACGACAAGCCCTGCTCCAGTCACACCCGGAAGCTGACTGGTCTACGCATGGCCGAAGCATGAGGAAACTCATCACGGGACTCATTTTCCTTAAAATCTGGATTTGTACAGTAAGGACTTCAACTGACCTTGCTCAGACTGAGAGCTGTTTCCAGTGTATACGTCAAGTCACTGAGGTAGGACAAAGGTTGCTATGGTCCTATTATTTTATGGTTATTATAAGTGTACTGGAACTCTAAAAATAGTTTGTTTGTATAATGTTATTCTATACACGGTATGTAGCCCAGGAAATGACCAACCTGATGTGTGTTGTGAACCATCTGAGCCTCCCATGACCACAGTTTTTAAAATAAGATTAAGAACTGAAGACTGGTAGGGGCTCATAAATGATACAAGTAAAGTGTTAGCCAAAATAGAAAAAAAAAAAAAAAAAGGGTGCCCAAACAAGTCACCTTAAAATTTGATGCCTGTGCTGTCATTAACAGTAATAAGTTAGGAATAAGGTGTAGTTTCCTTTAGAAAGGAGACTATATGGCAGAAAATAAGTACATCTGTCATAAATTAGAACTGTGTGGAAATAAATGTAAATACTGATCTTGTGTCATTTAGGCCACTTGGATTAAAGAAAAAATATGAAAAAGATCCAGTCCACCTTCAGAAAGGAAAAAATGGCCTTCCCTGTACTAAGGGACAATGTAATCCCTTAGAGCTACAAATAACCAATCCTCTTGATCCTCGCTGGAAAAAAGGGGAACATGTAACCCTAAAAATTGATGGAGTTAGATTGGATCTTCAAGTAAATATCGTGGTTTGAGAAAAAGCTTATAAACACTCTCCTGAGACAGTATTTCAAAACTTCTGTGATAAACTAAAGTGCCAGTACCAGAAATTCCAGGAAAACCAAGAAATTTGTTTTTGCAATTAGCCGAGCATGTAGCCCAGTCTCTCAATGTCACTTCATGTTATGTATCTGGAGGAACTGTAATGAGAGATCAATGGCCATGGGAAGCGCGAGAATTAGTACCTACAGACCCAGTTCCTGATGAATTCCTGGCTCAAAAGAATCACCCTGATAATTTCTGGGTCCTAAAAGCCTCAATTATTGGGCAATATTGCATAGCTAGAGAAGGAAAAGAATTCACTCACCCCGTAGGACGACTTAGTTGTCTGAGACAGAAACTGTATAATGGTACCACAAAGACAGTCACTTGGTGGAGTTCAAATCACACAAAGAGAAATCCATTTAGTAAATTCCCAAAGTTGCAAACTGTGCAGACCCACCCAGAGTCCCACTGGGACTGGACAGTCCCCACTGGATTATACTGGATATGTGGTCACAGAGCTTACATCAAATTACCTGACCAGTGGGCAGATAGTTGTGTTATTGGCACTATTAAACCATCTTTCTTTCTACTGCCCATAAAAACAGGTGAAATCCTGGGCTTCCCTGTCTATGCTTCCTGCGAAAAGGGAAGCATAGCTATAAGAAATTGAAAAAATGATAAATGGCCCCCTGAGAGAATCATACAATATTATAGGCCTGCTACTTAGGCACAAGATGGCTCGTGGGGATACTGGACCCCCATTTACATGATCAACCGAATCATACGGTTAAAAGCTGTCTTAAAAATAATCGCTAATAAAACCGGCAGAGCCTTAACTATTCTGGCCAGGCGAGAAACTCAGATGAGAAATGCTGTCTATTAAAATAGATTAGCTCTCGACTATTTGCTAGCAGCTGAAGGAGAGGTCTGTAGGAAACTTAACCTTACTAATTGCTGCCTACACATACATAATCAAGGGCAAGTAGTTGAAGACATAGTTAGAGATATGACAAAACTGGCACATGTGCCCTTGCAAGTGTGGCATGGGTTTGATCCTGGGGCCATGTTTGGAAAATGGTTCCCAGCACTAGGAGAATTTAAAACTCTTGTAATAAGAGTTATAATAGTAATAGGAACCTGCTTACTGCTCCCTTGTTTGCTACCTGTACTTCTTCAAATGATAAAAAACCTCATTGCTACCCTAGTTCACCAAAATGCTTCAGCACAAGTGTACTATATGAACCACTATCGATCTGTCTTGCAAGAAGACATGGGTAGTGCAACGAAAGTGAGATCTCCCCCTAATAAAATGAATGAGAGTCTCAACAGGGGGGAATAAGGGAGGAAACCACCCCTCATACCATCTTATGCCCAATTTCTGCCTCCAAAGAAAGAAGTAAAAACTAAGAGGCAGAAATGAAATCCACAGGCAGACAGCCCAGTGCCACACCCTGGGCCTGGTAGTTAAAGATCTACCCCTGACTAATTGGTTATGTCACCTGTAGATTACACACATTGTATAGAAATGCACTGTGAAAATCCCTATCCTGTTTTTTTCTGCCCAGTTACCGGTGCATGCAGCTCCCAGTCGCATACCCCCTGCTTGCTCAGTCACGACCCTCTCACACTCACCCCCTTAGAGTTGTGAGCCCTTAAAAGGGACAGGAATTGCCCACTCGGGGAGCTTGGCTCTTGAGACAGGAGTCTTGCCAATGCCCCTGACCGAATAAACCCCTTCCTTCTTTAACTCGGTGTCTGAGGAGTTTTGTCTGTGGCTTCTCCTGCTACAACATGAAAAGAACATATGTGGTGTTATTGCAATACTTTATCATATTCTAGGCAAAGGACAATTAATATTAAAAATAAAGCTGGGAGAGGTACTTCTCAGAGTAAAATATAGCATCTTTATTCATCAAAAAATGCCAGCAGCTTAACTTCCTCAAGGGAACATTATGATAATTAATTGAATCATGGCTAGAGAGTTGTTTATTTAAAAAATAAAAATAAAAACTGAGTACCTTAAATTATTATCATGATTTCACCACAATTATCTGCAATTTTTCCCTTTCTTGATTTAAATTTCAATAGCATTTGTTGCTTCTTTGAGAAAAACAGAAAATCATTGATTGCTAGAGCACAATCTCTTTTAAGAGGTTATGAGAAGGGGCCTGGCACAGTGCCTCACACCTGTAATCCCAGCACTTTGGAAGGCCAAGTTGGGTGGCGGATCACTTGAGTTCAGGAGTTTAAGACCAGCCTGAGCGACATGGTGAAATCCCATCTCTACTAAAAGTATAATTAGCCAGGCATAGTGGCATGTGCCTGTAGTCCCAGCTCCTTGGGAAGATGAGGCAGGAGGATCGCTTAAACCTGGGAGGCAGAGGTTGCAGTGGGCTGAGATTGTGCCACTGCATGCCAGTCTGAGACAAAGCAAGACTTTGTCCAAAAAAAAAAAGTTATGAGGAGGATAAAAAGATGCAAAGTTTAACGAATACGTAATTTTGTTCAACTTTATTTCCCAGAATAAGTGTACTTGCACTGTTTGGCAACTGTACCTCAAAGGATTCAGCAGGAACCAACACTTCTATTTGATATTTAAAAAACATGGCCAGGTGCGGTGGCTCATGTCTGTAATCTCAGCACTTTGGTAGGCCAAGGTAGGTGGATCATGAGGTCAGGAGATCGAGGCCATCCTGGCTAACACGGTGAAACCCTGTCTCTACTAAAAATACAAAAAAACTAGCTGGGCATGGTGGCGGGTGCCTGTAGTTCCAGGTACTTGGGAGGCTAAGGCAGGAGAATGGCATGAACCCATGAACCTGGGAGGCAGAGCTTGCAGTGAGCCGAGACCACACCACGGCACTCTAGCCTGGGTGACAGAGTGAGACTCTGTCTCCAACAACAACAACAACAAAATCATAAAAACCAGAATATTAAATTGAGTTATCCCAAGTTACACTCTTGCTTGGTGTACCCTTGACTTCTAGTCCTCTCATTCTATTAGATTGTTCAATGTTTCTCTCTTCGGTCTGCGATCATTTTGGGTTTAAATGCTCATGGAAGTGTAAGGATATATTTTACTTTCAATATATAAGAAGAATGCCCTCTGGAACAGATGTTGTTTCTGATACATGAAACAAACAAACAAATGGAATACGAAAAACATTTAGATTAACAGTTGATATGTGCAGTAGTTCACTAACTTCAGGGCTTATGTATAGCATGAAGATTGTTCAGCTGATAACTCTTGATCAGAATATGTCCATAATCAGAATTATCACAGGAGAATGCCAGTCATGAATCCACTCACAGAAATGTAAAAAACACTCTAGACTCTGGTAGAAAGAGAGAAAACATACTTACTCGATAAAGTAAAAGTTATTAGGGCATAACCTATATAGCTAACCAGTTGTTTTGAACCCAAATAAATGATATCAATTATTTCTTTCTAAATTAGATTAAAAAATAAAGTTCACATTGGATATTTACTATGATGCCACAACTAAAAAAATAATGTTTAAACTGACTTTAAAAGTATTAAATCAATAGGTATAAATATTCTTCCATTTGTAACTTATTTAGCTCAGGTAATCATAACAGTATACCACAGACTAGCTGACTTAAACCACAGAAATGTATTTCTTATGGTTCTGGAGGCTGGGAAGTCCAAGATCAAGGCACAGGCAGATTTGGTGTCTGGTGAGGGCCCTCTTTCTGGTTTGCAAAAAGGCTTCTTCTCATTTCGTCCTCACATGCAGTGGAGAGGGGGATTAAAATCATCTCTCTCAGTTCCCTTCTTACAAGTACACTAATCCCGTGATTAGCACTGCACCTTCATGATCTAAGTGCTTCTCAAAGACCCCACTTCCAAACTGCACTGCATTCGGGATTTAGGCTTCATTATATGAATTTAGGGGGAACACACACATTCAGCCCACACCAGTCCATTTGTTAAGTTGCAAAATTCTTTCCTTTTTTGTTTTAGCATAAATTCTAGGCTCCTGTGAAGCACTATAATTGTACCTTCTTGATTTTCTCTTGGAACCAATCATGCATTTATCTGTGGAGTCAATTACTCAGAAGTTCAATAATGTTCAAATAATTTAAAAAATCTGTTTTAAAAATTAACATTTTTAAACTAACAACCAAACAAATCTAAATAATGCTATAAGTGACTTTTCATTCAGGCAGTCATGTCTATAAGATCATATTTACCTGATTCAATTTAGTTGCTTCCATAGGAAAAGGAGCAAATAATGAAACATCTTTTCCTGCAAGATTTCTTAAGTGTTTCTTTTACTTTTTATTTTTAAAAAACAATGCAATTCTCACATTATTTGGAATAAGCTTTGTAATGTAATATCAATAATTTGTAATAGTGAATTATTTATTAATTTTGGTGAGGTAGAGTAAATCTACAGTATATCTTTTAGTGTATCTGTGTGTGTTTGTGTGTGCACTGTAGTTTTATTTTAAACAATTTTTTTTTTTAGTTGGAGTCTCACTGTGTCACCCAGGCTGGAGTGCAATGGCGTGATCTTTGGCTCACTGCTAACTCCACCTCCCAGGTTCAAACAATTCTCCTGCTGCAGCCTCCTGAGTTGCTGGGATTACAGGTGCCTGCCACCTCACCTGGCTAATTTTTGTATTTTTAGTGGAGAGAGGGTTTCATCATATTGGCCAGGCTGGTCCTGAACTCCTGACCACGTGATCAGCCCACCTCAGCCTCCCAAAGTGCTGGGATTACAAGCGTGAGCCACTGCACCCAGGTTATTTCAAACCAATTTAAATGTCACCTTGTCATATAAATCTTAATGTGCAAGAACAAATAAATATTTCTAAGTTTAATGAGAGAAAAATATTTGTATACTTATTCATAAGTATAATATTTGTATACTTATTCGTTCTATAAAGTTTCACTTACCCTTATCATTTCATTGATAATATTTGACTGCTGTCCACATGTTTTATATATTTCACGGCACTTGAAATCCATTTTCCAAGTCGATCCTCTTGGAATCTCAGTGAAATCCATAAAAACAGGTGCCATAATTCCCCTTTTGGGAATAAGAATATAGGGAGATGGGTGGTCAAATGATTTTCTGACGTTTTGACAGTAAGTCAGTTGTTATGCTTTGTCTAGAAGTGTTGTAATTCTCAAAGGTTAGTAATTTTATAGCATTCTAACCCATAATGTTATACTTTATGCCAAACCTAAACATAGCTCACATAAAACATAGTAATATAGTTCAAAGCTACTATAATATTAGCTTAGAGTTGTATTTCGCAGCTTTTGATTTTTTTTTGAATTTTTTACCATAATAAAACACAAGCAACATAAACTTTACCATTTTATCCACTTTAAAGTATACAGTTCTGTGTTATTAAATACATTCATAATGTTATACAAACATCACCATCATCCATTTCCATTGCTTTTTCTTTTAAGCTGAAACTCTAAACCCATTAAACAATGACTCCTCATTCCCCATTCCCAGCAGCTTCTTGCAACTGCCATTTCACTTTTTGTCGCTATAATTTTGACTACTTTAAGCATCTCATATAAGTGGAATCAGACTTTTCATGACTTGTTTATTTCACTTAGCACAATGTTTTCCAGATTAATTCATGTTGTCTCAAATGTCAGAATTTCCTTCCTTTTGAAGGATATATAATATTCCATGGTGTATATTCCATATTTTGCTTATCCAATCATGAGTCAACGGATACATGGGCTGCTTCCACATTTTAGCTTTAGTGAATAATGCTACTATAAACATATTTATTTACATATCTCTTTGTACCCTGCTTTCAATTTGTTTCAGCACATACCCAGAAGTGGATTTACTGGATAATATAGTAATTTTATTTTTAATATTTTTAGAAACCACCATACTGTTTTCCATGGTGACTATATCATTTTTCATTCCTACCAACAGTGCACAAGTGTTTAAACTTTTTTACATCTTTAGCAACACTTATTTTCTGGGTATTTTGGTAGTATTCTTCCTAATGGTTGTGAGGTAGTATCTCATTGTACTTTTGACTTGTATTTCCCTCATCATTAGTGATGTTAAACATCTTTTCATATGCTTGTTGACCATTTTATATCTTCTTTAGAGAAATGTTTAGTCAAGTCTTTTGCCCATTTTTTAATCAGGTTGTTCATTTATTATTGTTGAATTTTAGGAGATCACTATGTATTCTAGATATTAATTTTTATCAGTTATATGATTTAAAATATTTTCTTCTGTTCTATGGGTTGCCTTTTTACTCTGTTGACAATGTCTTTTGATGTACAACTGGAAAAACAATTCATAAAGTCTACTTTTTCTATTTTGTTATTGTTCCCTGTGCCTTTGGTGCCATCCCCCAAATTGTAGCCAAATACAATGTAATGAAACATTTGCTCTTTGTCTTCTAAGACTTTCACCATTTAAGGTTTGATAGTTAGGTCTTTGATCCATTTTGAGTTAATTTTTGTATATGGTCTTAGGTAAAGATCCAACTTCATTCTTCTGCATATGGATATCTAATTTTTCCATCACCGTTTGTTGAAAAAACTGTCCTTTCTCAATTAAATGGTATTGGCCCCCTTGTCAAGAATCACTTAACCAAACTTTTGAGAGTTTATTTCATGATTATCTATTCTATTGTTGTATGTCTGTGTGCCAGTATCTCAATGTTTTGATTACTGTAACATTGTAGTACGTTTTGATGTCGGAAAGTGTCAGTCCTCCAGCTTTAGTTCTGTTTTATAAGACATATTAGGCTATTAAGGGTATCTTGAGGTTTCATATAAATTTTAGAAGCGTTTTTCTATTCCTACGAAAGACATCATTGGAATTTTAATGCCATTTGTATTAAATCTATAGATTCCTTTAGGTAGTACTGATATTTTAACAATATTAAGCCTTCCAATTCTTTAACGTTTGTATGTATATATGTCTTCTTTAATTTCTTTCAGCAGTGTATTGTAGTTTTCGTTGTAAAAGCCTCTCATTTAATTGGTTAATCCAAAAGTATTTTATTTTTACTAATGTTACTGTGAATGAAACTGTTTTTATAACTTCCTTTTCAAAGTGTTGTCAGTGTATAAACTGCAATTAACATTTGTGTTGAGTTTGTATCCTGTTACTTTGCTAAATTCATTTTTAAACAACTCAGTGAAATTTATAGTGTTTTTAACATATAAGAGTATATCATTTGCAGAAAGACATAATTTTTTTAAATTTTCAATTTGATGCTTTTATTTATTTATTTATTTATTTATTTTTGCCTAATTACTCTGGGTTGAAAAGAATTGGAGAAAGTGGGTAGCCTTATTCCTGATCTTAGAGGAAAAGCTTTCAGTCTTTGAACATTGAGTATGATGTTTGCTGTGGATTTTTAATACATGGCTTTTATTATGCTGAAGTTTTTTTCCTTCTATTTCTGCTTTGTTGAGTGTTTTCTTTTTTTAGTCATAAAAAAGTGCTGCATTATACCAAATGCTCTTTTTACACCTGTTGAGATGATCATTTGTTTTTTTTTTTTTTTCATTCTGTTAACTTGGTGTATTATATTGATTACTTTTTTATGTTGAACCATTATTCTGTTCCAGAATTAAATTCCACTTGATCAAAGTGCGTAATCCTTTCTAAATGTTGCTGAATTTCTAGTATGTTGTTGAGGATTTGTGCATTAATATTCATAAGGGTTATTGGTATTTAGTTGTCTTTTCTTGTAGTGCTGTTGCCTGGCTTTGGTAATAGGGCAATGCTGGCCTCATCAAGTGAGTTAAAGAATGTTGCTGACCAGGTGAGGTGGCTCATGCCTGTAATCACTGCACTTTGGAAAGCCAAGGTGGGTGGATCACAAGGTCAGGAGTTTGAGATCAGCCTGGCCAATATGATGAAACCCTGTCTCTACTAAAAATACAAAAATTAGCCGGGTGTGGTGGTGGGCACCTGTAGCTGTAGTCTCAGCTACTCGGGAGGCTGAGGTAGGTGAATTGCTTGAAGCTGGGAGTGGAGGTTGCAGTGAGCTGAGATTGTGCCATTACACTCCAGCCTGGGTGACAGAGTAAGACTCTCAAAAAAAAAAAAAAAAAGAAAAAATGTTCCCTCCTCTTCATTGTTTTGTGATGTTGAAGAAGCAGCACTGATGTTAATTGTTCTTTACATTTTGTACATTTTGTTAGAATTCATAGTGAAGCCATCAGGTCTAGGACTTTTATTTTTCAGGAAATTTTTCTATTACTGATTCAGCCTTGCTAGTTATAGGTCTATTAAGATGGTCTATTTCTTCATAACTTAGTCATGTTAGGTGTTGTGTTTCAAAAACGGTGTCCATTTTATTTAGATTATTTAATTTGTCGGGCTACAATTGATCACTTTAATCTCTTATAATCCTTTTAGTTTCTGGAGAATCCATTGTAATGTCCCCACTTTCGTTTTTGCTTTTAGCAATTTGAGAATTTTATCTCTCTCTGTCACTGTTTTGCCTTTTTTTTTTTTGTACATCTAAATAAAGTTTTGTTAATCTTTTCAGAAAACAATTTTTTGTTTCATTGATTTTATTCTTTTATTTCATTTTTGTCTGCTTTAATCTTCATTTCATTTATTCTGCTGGCTTTGGGTTAAGTTTCTTCTTTTTCTAGTTCTTTAAATTGTAAAGTTAGGTTGTTGATTTAAGTCCTTTTTTGTCATGTAAGCATCTATAGCTATAATTTTCTCCCTCAGCACAACTTTTGCTGAATCCCATAAGTTTTTGTATATTTTATTTTTATTAAACTCTGAGTATTTTCTAATTTTCCTCGTGATTTCTTCCTTAACTCATTGGGTATTTATTAATAAGAGTGTGTTGTTACATTTCCCCAATTTTGTGAATATTTCAGCTTTACTTCTGTTATTGATTACTACTTCATCTCATTATGATCAGAGAAGATACCTGACAATATTCATATTCATATACCCACTTTTTTTTTTTTTTTTTTGAGTGGGAGTCTTGGTCTGTTGCCCAGGCTGGAGTGCAGTGGCGCTATCTCGGCTCACTGCAAGCTCCGCCTCCCAAGTTCACGCCATTCTCCTGCCTCAGCCTCCTAAGTAGCTGGGACTACAGGCGCCCGCCACCACACCCAGGTAATTTTTTTTTTGTATTTTTAGTAGAGACGGGGTTTCACCGTGTTAGCCAGGATAGTCTTGATCTCCTGACCTCGTGATCCTCCCGCCTCAGCCTCCCAAAGTGCTGGGATTGCAGGCATGAGCCACCGCGCTCGGCCTCATATACCCATTTTAAAAAATGTATTAAATGTTCATTTGTGGCCCAACATGTGGTCTATCCTGGAAAATGTCTCATGTCTATTTGAGAAAAATCAGTGTTCTGTTGTTGGGCAGTTCTGTGTCTGTCTGTTAGATTGAGTTGGTTTATTACATTATTTAAATCCTCTGTTTCCTTACTTGTCTGTCTAGTTGTTGAGAATGAGGTATAGAAGTTTCCAACTATTATTGTAGACCTGTTGATTTTTCCCATCAATTCTGTCAGTTTTTGCTTCATACATTTTGATGGTCTGCCATTAATTGTGTAAATGTTCATAATTGTTACATCTTCCTGCTGTATTGAACCTTTTATTAATATATAATCTTTCTTTGTCTCTTGTAATTTTTTTTTTTCTCATTTAAAGTCTATTTTGTCCAACATTTGTACAGCCACTTTTACTCTGTTTTGGTTATTTGCATGGAACATCTTTTTCAGACCTTTCACTTTCAACCTACTTGAGTTTTTGGATACAAATGAGTTTCTAGTATCTCTCTTTTTGTCTGTTCTGCCAATATTTTAGTGTAACTACTGACAAAGGAAGACTTCTATAATTTTTTTGGAGATTTAAAAAAAAATGCTTTACAGCTCTTCTGTTCCTCACTTTCTATATTACTGTATTCTTTCATGTTTAGTCGATTTCCTATAGTTAAGTGTTTAAGTTAAATCTTTCTCATTTCCTTTTATATTTATTCTATAGCTGTTTTATTTGTGCTTACATGGAGGTTGCATTTAATATGCTGAAGTTATAATATTTTAATTTGAATTTGTAGCAGCTTAACTTTAAAGGACTGGGCTACTATTATTTTATTTATTTACTTATTTCTTTATTTATTTTTTATTTATTTTTTGAGATGGAGTATTGCTCTTGTTGTCCAGGTTGGAATGCAATGGCACGATCTCGGCTCACTGCAACCTCTGCCTCCCGAGTTCAAGTGATTCTCCTGCCTCAGCCTCCCAAGTTGGGAGGCATGTGCCACCACGCCTGGCTAATTTTTGTATTTTTAGTAGAGATGGAGTTTCACCATATTAGTGAGGCTGATCTTGAACTCCTGACCTCAGGAGATCCACCTGCCTTGGCCTCCCAAAGTATGGTGATTACAAGCCACCCTGCCCAGCCTGGGCTATTGTTTTTTAAGTTCAAATGAAAGACCTAGTCTGAATTTTTTTTTCTTGAATAGCAAGAAACTTTTACTTTTCTACCTATGTTTTACTGACAACATGAAGCATGCTAGAAAGGCAAAGATTTCAGAAACTTTTCTTTATTCAAGTATTTTTCTTAGCGCTCAAGTACCACAAAATTGTTCAAAGTCTCTTCGAAAAAGGAAAGAGGGACAGATATTATTTCCTCATTTCTTTACATTTTAAATACATTTTTGGAGTATTTCTTCAAAGCTAAGTGTACAATGTAGTTTCAGTTTCTCTATGTCTTCTATAAACCGTAAGAGAGGGAATAATTTTACATCAAACTCTGATTGCAGTGCTATGACACAGATTTAAAGCTGTTGTTCCAAGCTTTTCTAGATGTGTTTCTTGAATGACTGTGGAAAATTAGGAAGGAAAAAACCCTCTAAAATGGTTTATACTGTGTTTACTTACATATTTTTGAGATTATATGCTGTGAGTTGGAGAAACATTTAAAATTGGTGCAAGTAACTGAAGAAATGCTGAAACATTTTAATGGATAACTGAAAATGAGAGGATTAGAGAAAAAATAATTAGGTTATTTATAATATATTATTGTAGTTTTCCTCTTCTGTTTATCTTGTAGAAATATTCAAAATTTTAATTCTCTTTTTCAAGGAGGCAAAGGACTTACAATATTTTGATATGACTTTACATAAAAGAACTTTATAGAACTAGTCTCATAATACATCATTGATAATAAAAGTTCTTTAATTGCTATCTATTATTTCAAAATAACGGCTTAAGTTAACCCACTATTTAGTCTTATAGATAATGTAATTCATTGGATGATATTTTTAAAAGTGTCTAGAGCTTATTCTAAAACAGTAGAATTAATTTTTTTCACATTTCCTAGTAGAATTGATCTTAATACTTGAGTGAACATTTTTCTCTATTGATCAAATTTATAAGTAAATGCACAAAGATAGTAAAAGGGAATTCTCAGAATGTCTATAATTTCATGTCTCTTAAAGGCAGCTTAATTGTTAACATTCAGGTAATGGCATTCTGGTAAATGTAACATATAAGCATGCTTTTCTTGACAAGTTGGAAAACTAATAAAATTAAAAGCTTTATAATCACCAAGATGTTAGTCTGGAAATAGCTGCATTTCATTAATATCTGAAATGGTGATTTCACCTGCATCATAATTGTTTTCTCATTTTTCTTTTCATTGTTATTATCAAAGTGGTAAATTCAGAGATACACACACACACGCACACACACACTTATGCATACATTTTATACATATCTATCTACATATATACATATATTTGCGTGTGTGTGTGTGTGTGTGTGTGTGTATGTGTGTGTGTGTACTGAGTGCCCTGATGGTTTAAAAAATTTTGGTTTTGGATCCATCCTGGCAGAAATAATTTTACTGTAATTTGGATTCTGGAGATTTCTTGAGTGTGGGAATATTTGTAGCTCAGACAATTTAAAGTGTCTATTCCTACCACAAAATGTCTCCATACAAAGGAGGCAATTTGAATATTTAATTTCTATCTTTAAAGATACAAAAATATTATAATTTTTGTTTGTTTATTTAGTTTAGATTCAGGGTGTACATGTGCATGTTTGTTACGTGAGTAATATTGTGTAATGATGGGGATCACATATGTTTTTGAAAAGACATATTGTGTGTATCATAATGTATACTGGACTAAATGGTAAGAACCGTTACTTTTAGAGATCAGTATTTATTTTACCCTAAAAGACAGTTCCAATATCTTAGTTACTACTCTTGAAAGGTACCAGTTTTTCAAGACAATACTGTGTTCTGGGCGGCTATATCAACATTTTAATTTACATTTTCCTGTTTCTACGATACAAAATGTTACACGTTTAACATCTGAAATTTGGATGTATGTAATGAAGAAACATTGTATTGGGATTTACTTTCAAAGTCAGTATGTAAAGTAAGAATTATATGGTATCAAAAATAGGCTTTAATTTTTTTACTGCTCATGGATAACAAAATGTATGTAGGATTTACAGTATGCTAATTATGTTTAGTACATGCAAAACAGGGTCATGTGGTCAAAATTATATATCTGTAAACCCTAAAATCTCATGTCATTAGGGATACTCTGAGTACTTGGGAATGAATGAGAAAAACAGGAAATATCCTTCTGCCAGTTCAAGCTCACTCTGGCTCTATAATCACGGTGGGCGTATAGTCTATTTTCACGCTGCTATGAAGAAATATCCGACTGGGTACTTTACAAATGAAAGAGGTTTAATTAACTCACAGTTCCATATGTCTGGGTACCATCAGAAAACTTACAATCACGGCAGAAGGCACCGATTCACACAGGTGAAGCAGGAGAGAGAATAAATGCTAGTAGCGGTAATGCCAGATGTTTACAAAACCATCGGATCTTGTGAGACTCACTCTTATCATGAGAATAGGTTGGAGGAAACCAACCCTATGATCCAATTACCTGTACCTGGTCCTGCCCTTAACACATGGGGATTATGAGGATTACAATTCAAGGTGAGATTTGGACACAGAGAGCCAAGCCATATCAGTGGGGAATGAGCAATCCAATGAAATCCTCAGTTTCTTTCTCTCTCTCTCTTTCTCTCACTCCCTTCCTCCTCTTCTCTGCTCACCCCCATTCTTTTTTCTTTCCTTGGCTGAAAAAAATAGGGTTGAATTTGTGTGATTATAATATGATCATTAGAAAAGTCTAAAGATATAGTAATAAAGAATTAAGACAGTAATGTATTTTCAGCACAGTAGTTGTGCATTAAATCTCTAGATTTAGAGTCATCAACAGAAATACCATAGAGTAGGGGTTAGTAAAGAATTAGATTTTTAACAGTTGCATAAAAACATTCTGGAAACTGGATGTTATAAAAAAGTGATCAAAGAGGAATAAAAGTGAGGAGTATATATTTATGCCAATTCTTCAATTTTGGTCAATTACTAGATGAAATTATGAAAAAACAGAATTTATCGAAACACATGATTGAAGTAGTAAATCTAATGAAATAATTGCAGGTAGTGTTGGATCAAATTGTAATTATTAAAATGTTGGGAATACTGCGATACTTAGCACCTACTTTCTATGAAAAGTAACATTGGAATATTGATAAGAATTTCATTGAATTTGTGGATTGCTTTGGGTAGTATGCATATTTTAAAAACATGAAACACAGAAAATCTTTCTATTTGAGTCCTCTTGAATTTTTTATCAATACTTTGTAGTTTTTGGTGTATAGTTATTTTGCTCCTTAATTATTAATTAATAATTAAAAACACTCTATTTTGTTTTAGCTATTATAAAAGATTTTTTTTATTTCTTTTTCAGCGAGCTTATTGTTAGTGTATAGAAACTACTGATTTTTGTTTGTTGATTTTGTATTCTATAACTTTACTTAATTTCTTTATTAGTTCTAACAGTTTTTGGGTGTAATCTTTAGCAAACCAAATCTAACAGCACAGTAATAGCACCATTCACAATGCTTGGGATGCAAGGATAGTTTAACATATGCAAATCAATAAATGTGGTACATCACATTAACATAATGAAAGACAAAACCCATTTCAATATATGCAGAAAAGGTATTTAACAAAATTCACCATTCTTTCATCATAAAAACTCTCAGCAGATTAAAGAAGACAGGTACCTCAACACAATAAAAGCTATGTATGACAAGGAGGCAAATTCCTGACATCTCATTTCATATACAAATTTTACTCCTTGAGAAGCACTGAAGAACAATTTCTGTGAATAAAATATTTATTTATTCTAATTTGTACACATTTAAAATATAGCAGGCATGAACATTATTGAGAATAAGAACTTATCCTGAAGATTTTGAGAATGGAGGGCCTGGGTTGACAGAAAAATAGTGTGGTACTTCAGATTGATTTGGCTCTGTCCTTAGAAAGAAGCCAAGAAAAATATGGTGAGTGATGAGGTAAAAGATAAAACATCTAGAATTATTAAAATATAAAAAAGATAAATTAGATATCTTGGAAACTTTATTATAATAACATAATAACAATCATTAACTAATTATCATACCCCTAATAACAATCATTAACTAATTATACATGTGACTATATATGATTTGCTTCACAAACAATTTCGCGTTTTCTCCTCCAATCAATCTTTTGCAAAATATATTATTAGTACCCCTATTTTACAGAAAAAGAAATTGAGGCTTTATTACTGAGAGATTCAATAATCTGCCCAAGGGTTTGCAGACAGTAAGAGGGTGGCAGGACTGGAGCCAAGCCTGAACTGGTCTAACTTCAAATCTGGTGCCTATCACCACCTTGTTGAAGCTTGTAAGAAACTTGAAGAGTTAATGCCTGAATTCCATTTATCCATTCATATTAAGTGGTTCCTTTGTCATTTCTTGAGGTCCTCAAGATAGAACTCTCCAAAAACACATTTTTGAAACCTTGTCTAATGAATTTTATTTATTGAGTTGAAATCAGTCTCCCCATAGGTTGAATGCATTGGTCATATATTTTTGCTTTGTTCGTAAACACAGAATATTTTTTACATGAGTTATTTTGTGTGTACCTTCCTCTTATTCATTGGAAAATGTGATTTGAGTGCCTACTATTATTCCCAGAGGCAGAAATATAGCAGTAAACAAAATAGATCAATTTCCTGCCCTCTTAAGGTTTTAGATGGTGTGAAGAGGTAGGTAATAAAATAAATGGATGCACTGTGTAATAGGGAAGGAAGCTAGGCAATGTGGGCAGTGACAGGAATGAAAATTTTAAGCAAGGAATTTGGGAAAGGCTCACTGAGAACTTAGCCTTCTGAGAAAAATGATTTGTGAGGAGAACAGGTATAGTACAAGCCTTTTCAGGAAGAAACAATATAAGAAAGAACAAGGGGGCCACTATGATGGGAGTTCAACAAATATATGGAAAATTGGAGGAGATGGGAAAGGAGAAGTGACTAGTGAAGGGCCTCAGGCCACTGTAGAGCAGTTTCTCAGGCTCAGCACTATGGATATGTTGGGCTGGATGACTCTTTGTGGTGGGGGACTGTCCTGTGCTCTATAAGATGTTTGACAGCATCCCTCACCTCTGCCTACTAGATTCCAGTAGCATACACAGCCAATATTATGGTAACCTCAAACATCTTCTGGTATTGCTAAATGTCTTCAGAGGAGGTAAAACCCACCTCTCTCCAACCATTGAGAAGCACTGTTTTAGAGGCTTCAACTTTCAATGCAATGAGAAGCCACTGTACTATTTAAAGCAGAATGAAATGATCTGACTCACATTTTAAAAGCATTATTTAAGGCTAGGCACGGTGACTTATGCCTGTAATCCCAGCAGTTTGGGAGGCTGAGGGGGTAGATCACTTGAGGTCAGGAGTTCGAGACCAGCCTGGCTAACGTGGGGAAACCATGTCTCTACTAAAAATACAAAAATCAGCTTAACATGATGGTGGGTACCTGTAATCCCAGCTACTCAGGAGACTGAGGCAGAAGAATCGCTTGAACCCAGGAGGTAGAGGTTGCAGTGAGCCGAGATTGCACCACTGTACTCCAGCCTGGGTGACAGAGTGAGATCCTGTCTGAGAAAATAAAATAAAATAAAAGTGTGCCTTATTTTTAGGCCTTAGTTTCTTATATTAAAAAATTTCTCACCTCCTTTCAATGAACGTCCTTGTATAATGTGCCTTTGATCTCCCTCACTATGTTTGACTTTCATCTGTTTTCCACACTCCAATTAAAAGTGTATATTTCACACTTCAATTAATAATTAAGATATATGTTTATTAAGTCATATTATTCATTTCCTCCCATGTGATGGAGTACTTAGATGGAGTGAAAAGATATGGAGACATGGGGGAAAGTATTATTCCTTCAAATTTTCTGTAAAAGATAGAGATTTTATTGAGTTTTATATGTACAGTTCCCCAAGAAGAGCACATTAAAGCAGTAGCTAGTAGAAAATCCATACTAAAGAGATGAATTTTAAATAGCTTAGCTACATAGCAGCCTGGCAAAATTATCAATCAACAAGTATAAATGAAGCATCTACCATATACAAAGTACCATGTTAGACACAATAATCAATGATATTTATTGCTTTGCTTTTAAACATAGCCTAGTATATCTACTATGTAAAGCTCTTTTCTGTTTTATTATCAACAGTGTTTCTTGTATAATTTGAATTATAAACTCTGTAGAAAATGTGTCACTGCTATTGCCACCAGTACCCACAGTCACTAAATTGTCATTTTCCTCCATGTCTTTCTCTTTCTGAGTGTGTGTATATGCCACTGTGTGCAAATGATATTCATACAGTCTGGTAATACAGCCATGTTTTACTATTCTGTTTTTGAATTTAAGATACATAATTTCACTTGCTGTTCTTTATTATGTATTCTAGATTTGTCTGTGAAATCTTTAACATGGGAAATTATGTGCAGGCAGGATGCAACCCATATAATTAGATAGATAGATATACCTGTTTAGTGAGATATAGATAGATAGGTATAGCTGTATCTCAAGGCTGAAATTTGTTAGAAAATATAAATTTTCTTATATGTCATGTAAGGAATCAGCATAACTGATTATTTTTAAGAATCCCATATTAATATTCTCATGTCTGAAAAACAATTTCCAAAATTTAAAAAAGAGGCTAAAAAATGAAACTTTAGTAGAAGTTAATGGGATTTGAATAACGGTTTATTCTTCAGAAATTATTGGGAAATTGTATACACTGCCATGTGACTTTATTTATTTTTAAAAACAAATTCATACTAGCCTTCAGATAAATATCTTTCTAAAATGCATCTCATATATTTATATCAACACCATTTAGGATTTTCTTGAGGTTTCATTGACCTTACTATGAATATTGATTTTTTATTGCATTGTAATATATGGGGGTTCTTAAAGACTATTGAGATGCATTAGTAGGTCTATTTTCCTTATAGCAAGAACTTCCAGATTAATTTATTTTGGAGCAATGTGATCATTCATTCATTTTCTAAACTTTTTTATTCAATAATGAAACATTTATTTAACTTCCCTAGACCAAGAATGGTGCTATGCACTGAAGATACAAATATTTTTAAAAGCTCTATATCCTTTTCTTAAATATAAAAAAATCATTTTCCTCACATATGAGTTCTATTCTGAATAATATAAATAGGTAACTATGGAGGCCCTGGGAGGGAAACAAAGTTCAACTGGAGGAAGGTGGGTAGGACAATAAAGCAAAAAAGATGAGGGAAAGACTTGCTCTGCGAAGAAACAAAGTGACCTCTAAAAATCTTGAAGTTTAAGAAGAATTTAGCCTGATTTGGGAATAGTTGGTTGTGTTGGTCTATTTTGCATTGGTATAAAGGAATACTGGAGGCTGAGTACTTGATAAAGAAATGTTTATTTGGCTCTTGGTTCTGCAGACTGTACAAGAAGCATGGCATGGGAGTCCTCAGGAAGATTTTGCTGATGGTTAAAGGCAAAGGGGGGGCAGGTGCATCACATGGAGAAAGAGGAAGTAAAAGAGATGGGAGGCGGTGACTTGCTCTTTATAACAACCAGAGTTCCTGTGAACTAATAGTGTGAGAACTCACTCATTACCTCAGAGAAGGCACCAAGCCATTCATGAATTCTGCCCGCCGGACCCAAACCTCTCTCACTAACTCATGTCTCTAACATTGAGGATCACATTTCAACATGAGATTTTTTGGGGTGATGGGCAAATATTCAAATCATATCAGTAGTATAACAAAAGCAGAAGGAGTTGCAAGTGGAGGACATGGAAAGTGCTCAGTCTTGAAACATTGATCCATTCATGCTGTACAAGGAGCTCATTTAGTGGAATCACCAAGTCAAAAGAGTGGGAATAATGAAAATAGTTTAGATTAAGGTATGGAATGGTGAGCAGGGGAATATTTCTAGTAGGGGACTTATATGCATGTTGAAATTTTTGATCCGTTCCTAGAGGTATTGGGATGACATTGAAGGGGCTTAGGCAGGGAAGTAAGATTTGTGTTAAAGAAAGATTACAGTAATGGCAAGTACAGAGATGTGATTAGAGACAAGCAAATATTATAGAATTAGGAAGATCAGTTATATATCTGTTGTATACAATAGAAAACCATTCCCTGAGTTCAAGGGTACAGAACCTAGAAATATTGTGGAAATCATATTAAAAGTTGATGAATGAGTATGAAGAAAAATACAGGAGTATTCTAAGATGAAGTCTTTATTGTCTAGGTCACACAATGGAGAGATTCCAATTGAGCTTCCTTTCACTGAGATAGAAACAATAAGAACAAGAATTAAATTTGGTGTGGAAAATTAATTGTTTCAACAGATATTGTAAGCTCAAGATATTTGGATAATTCCCAGGTTTGGCTATTTCATAGACTGTGTGTATAGAAACAATAAGAACAAGAATTAAATTTGGTGTGGAAAATTAATTGTTTCAACAGATATTGTAAGCTCAAGATATTTGGATAATTCCCAGGTTTGGCTATTTCATAGACTGTGTGTATATTCAAGAGCTCAACAGAGAAATCTAGGTTCAAGATTTAATAGTGTCTACAAAGTTATAAACCGATAGTGAATGTCACTAAGGAAGAATGAGCAAGGCTACAAAGTAGGAAAAATGAGAACTGACCTGCGGCAAGAATTAATTGGAATAGGAGGAATAGCTTTCAGATAACACTAATGTGTTGTTGAGTAATAGGAAGACAATTACAATGTGAGTGTGTTCAAAATTCAAGAGAAGAATTTCAAGAACAGAAGAGTATTAATAGTGAATGAGGCAGGGGTTAAAAATAAGTAATTTTTTGTAGGCAGAAGAGGTGATTAAGCAAAAGAAGAGTTACTGATATCCTGATGGAAACATTTTCAATGGAAGATAAGAAGTGGATCTCTAGATGTAGTGAATGAGTGATTAGGATATGAGTAAACAGAGCAGTGGTAAACATGTCTCTATCAAAGCCTTGGTTGTAGACAACTAGTGAGAAAGAGTTTCAGTATAACACTTCTGAGCTGAGGTCTACTACTAAGCCCAATTATTACACTGGCATTTCCTCAGATTTGTCTTTGCCATGCAGCAGATCTAGATTTAATGCTCCCAATTCAATGATTCAAAATTTAATAAAAATTAAAGTCTTCAAACCCATGTTACATATGCCATTGTATTAGGCCAGACTTGCATTGCTATAAAAAAAAAGAGACTGTAATTTATAAAGAAAAAAGTTTAATTGGTTCATAGTTCTGTAAGCTGTACAGAAAGCATAATCTGGCATCTGCTCTGCTTCTGGGGACGCCTCAGGAAACTTACAATAATGGCAGAAGCTGAAGCAGGAGTAGGCACATCTTAAATAGCAGGATCAGGAGAAAGAGACAGAGTCAGTGTGGAGGTGGGCTACACATTTTTAAACAACCAGATCTCATGAAAAGTCACTCACTCACACAAGAATAGCACCAGCGGAATGCTCCTAAGGCATTCATGAGAACCCATCCCTAGGAGCCAATCACCTCCTACCAGGCCCCATCGCCAACATTGGGGATTACAATTTGACATGAGATTTGGGTGGGGACAGAGTTCCAAACCATATCACCATATACATATATTCTTTTAAAAAAAGGAAACATAAAACAAAGAAAGGCACATGGAAAAGCAGAAATTAGAATAAGAAGTCCATAAGAAAACATAATAGTTCAAGCAAGTATGTATCCATATTGTCAGATAATTTTTTTAAAAAAGATGACATTGGAACAAAAATCTCAGAGAGACATAGATGAAAAGACAGAGGATTCAAAACAAACAAGAAGATGTTGAAAATAAACTAACTATAATTAGGAACACAAAATACTTTCTGAAATATATAAGCCAGATGAGAAACGGCAAAGAGGAGGGAAAACATTACTACTGAAATGTTAGTGATATAGGAAGAAAAAAAAAACTAGGGAAAATTCAGCAAAACCAAATGGAAAAAGAATAGACACAATAGCCTAGAGAGGAAGCTATAGATATAGAAGAGGGACAAATGACATTGAACATATGCATATGTGATGTTATTAAGGGTTGAGGATAGAGAAACAAAAACAGCAAAAAAGGCAATAAATAAATTGTTTTTGATGATAAAGGAAGATCTGAATCTGAAGATTAATAACAGCAATAAAGAAAGTGCAGGGTGGTGAGAACAGAGACATTTGCTGATAAGTTTCTTAATATAAAAAGATTCTAAAATTCTATGAATATTCAGGACAAAAATTTAAAAAGAAGAAAAAGAGTTTAATAACCATAGCAAAAATTTCAATATAACAAAGACATTAAGAAGGCATTTAAAGGAGAAGAGAGACTAAAATAACAGAACTAAATAAATCACATTTATATGAATAAATATAAATGTTATAAATTGATTATCAAAAGCAAACATTTTCCAGTGAAAAAAATGAAAGTAAATAAGGGGTGCAGGGGTCTTCATCCTGAAGGATCCTGTGATTCACATTAAAGAAATTTGTATGCCTTTTCTCCTATTAGTCTGCCTTTTGTGAGTTAGATTTTCAGTGAACCTTCAGAGGGCCAAGGGGAAATCTCTCCCTTGGCCCCCACAGTTATGGCATAGTCTGAAGGATCCCCAAAGCCACTCTCCTCTTCTGGAAGCCACCATGAAGAGAACCCAGAAAACTGAAAAGCCAGCAGAAGGGTAAGAACTTCTCACCAGTCAGGCTCCGAGTCTTTCTCTCTGTGCAGTCTGGCTGGGTGGATGGTAAAACTCACTGTTCTGTCTCAAGGTTTTGATTAACGGGGAAAAAGGATTTGTGTGACTAGGCTTGATATAGTGACTCTGGTGTACTTTTCATACTTCACGGTATGAATATTTATATTGCTTGATCTCTTTCTGCTCAGAAATAGATTTGGTTTTGCTGCCATTTTCCTTTGTCTTTGCTTTTTTGTGTTGTTCTGTCATAAAGAAGGTCACCATAGACATGGAACCCCATTAGCCTGCTGTTCAAGATGGCCCTGCAGACTGGTCAGTTTTATGGTGCTGACTTGACCAGTGTCCATTAACACAAACTTTTCTGCCGTTCTCTAAAATAAAAAACAGGTGATATTTTGCTCTCATCTTATTTTATGTCCTCCAGAGCTTGATTTCTCACCACATGGGAAAACTTTCTCTTGGTCTCTGCCATCGAGAGGGAGTAATTTCTTGGGTCACTTTGGCGGCCAATCTGAAAAGATTGTGAGCCCGAGACATGTAAGACTTTAAATAGTACACTTTTTGTTCTGAAAGTGCAAAGCTTTTAGGTGAGTTTTTTCTTGACAGTTCTCATCTCTATGGGGCTTTTGTTATTTGAAGTCTATATGTAAGCATGAATTTTTGGGGATCATGGGGACTGCCCCTTCTATGCCCTCTTCAGGAGCACCTCTTGCTTATATAGTAAAAACTTGGGAAATTACCACCTAGACTTTACATGAAGAGACTTTGTGGTTTAGTCACTGTTGGAATTAAGTACACCCTTGAAAATTCTAATTGCAATAGCCAAAAGATAGATCCTTCACATTGGACTAAAATTCCTAAATGTAAAACAAAAGATTTTAGAGATCTCTTATTATAAACAATTGATGAGAAGACCAACTTAAACGAAGGACACGTAATAGTGTCATAACTAGATTTAAAATTCTCTTGACTTATTAAAGAGCCAAAATCTGACCTAAAACAGTTAAACCTAAACTGCCCACATGGCTTGCATGCAGGATTAACGATGGAGCCTGCTCCCATTGGTTGTCTGGTACTTAAAATTTCCGCTGCAGCATGGGTTCACTTCCTGATAAGTGAACAACAATGGCCACTCTCCCTTGTGGTTTAATAGTTAAAACTCTGCACTTTCACCTCCATAGCATGGGTTTAATTCCAGGTCAGTCAGAGAACCAGTTCTTCTTGTTTTGATATTTGTGTGACATTGGGAGTGGTAATTTATTATTGATCCTTTTCTCTTTTGGGGATTGCTTTCAATTTTCTGTCATCTTCCATTATTGGGGTACATGGAGCTTTTGGGTCTTCATGGGTGAATGGTCAGCTGAGAAACTAAGACCCCAGAAAATATGACAAAAAGAAATGCAGGTTATACTCTATTTATGGATAGCAAAACTTGCCCATCTTGGAGCCGTGTTCGATGATTCCGAATCTCATAAAAACAAGTTGCCACCACTTTGGAGAAATTTTGTACATCCTTGATGAAGTCATAACCTTTCTTAAGGGACTTAGGAGGATACCTTTGGTAAAGAAGTTCAAAAGCCTGAACTATCAGCTGTTTGTCCCAGCTACAATCTAGTAATAACAGATTTGAAAGAATGTTTTCTATGAGTTCTATGTTTAAAAGTCAGCTTAATTAAAAACTAATCCAAACTATATGTAAATGGCTTTCTGCTTTTTCTCTTTAGATCCTGTTTTGGAATATTTTTTCAGTTGTCTAAAATTTTTTGTTAGAATTATGTGCTTGATTTCTGTTTGCCTCCTTTCTTAAGAATTGTTCTCCTGTTTCCTTTTCCCTACATTTTCTTTCTCTTTGCCCTCTTAGATACCACACGGAAAAATCTAAAGAAGACTTCTAATGACTGAGATCTCTTAAGAAAATCAGAAAAGGCACATTCACTTCTTTTGCGCGGGGAGGGGTCATCTGTTTTCTTTGTGGATTTTCAAGAGTAATAGGCATATTCTTCTCAGGTCGAAAGCCTAGATGTCTACAGCATTGTGTTATCTGATCTCTTTGGCTTTTGAGTATGGCAGAAATACTTTGTATTGTGAGAAAACTTGACCTTGATGTGTATGATGGACAGGTAAGAGATAGAGTTTTAGAGGTTACTGGTAGCAGTTGGTTAGAGTAAATGGTTATTACTACAGCAGGTTGCTTGTCTATTTGCATGTCTGGGTAGGAAAAGCATGGTTTGGAACACGTATAGTTTATGGAAATACTCCTCTACTAAGGGAAAAGTCTACTCATAAGGGATGGAGTGATAACAGAGTGGGCAGTCCTTGCAGGGGGTGCACTGTGGAAACATTTCACTATCTTGCCCCATGGCATTGTCTTGTTTTTGAAGACCTAGGATTTAATGTAAAAATGAAATCCAGCCCGGCACGGTGGCTCACGCCTGTAATCCCAGCACTTTGGGAGGCTGAGGCGGGCGGATCACGAGGTCAGGAGATCGAGACCATCCTGGCTAATACGGTGAAACCCTGTCTCTACTAAAAACACACACTCACAAAATTAGCCAGGCGCGGTGGCAGGCACCTGTAGTCCCAGCTACTCGGGAGGCTGAGGAAGGAGAAGGGCGTGAACCCTGGAGGTGGAGCTTGCAGTGAGCCGAGATCGCGCCACTGCACCCCAGCCTGGGCAGCAGAGTGAGACTCCATCTCAAAAAAAAAAAAGAAAGACAAAAAAGAAATCCTTGATTTGGAGGTATCTGGTCTGGCTTTTCATTTGTGCCTGCTTCTCACATATTTAAATATGCGACCCAAAAAACTCTATATTTTCTTTCCTCTACTCACTAAAGGGCTTCACCCTAAAGCCAATAATCTAATTAAGAAACAAAGTAGCTAATAGGCCAAAATACAACTTTCTGAAAAGAATTCTTAATTTGTAAGGGCATCTGCCTCCCTGCACCTAAGCCTCCATTAACTTTTAGATTGGGGAAGAAATTGTTTGTATGACAAATCTTGCCTTTGTTTAGATCTAAGTTGTTTGCCCTTGAGATGTACATTTTCTACTTGGCTCCACCTAAGACTCATGGGCTTTGGAGACCCAAATTTAGAGTTGCCTGGTTAACAATTGTTTATGACATAAAACAGATAGTCAAGAGGTTAATAGTCTAAAGTCAGGGAGAAAAATATTTGAGAACTGGCAAATGAAAAATCTTATAAATCTATAAAATTTGCTCTGTGTGTTTGTATGTCTGCATGTTTATATGAGTCATGTGTTTGTTATATTTTACTACCAAATTTTATGAAAGACTTCTAATTAACTGACTTAAGGAAAAAGTAAATGCTTTAATCAAATTTTTTATCAGGAGAACATTGAAATGCCTTATAATTCACATGACTTCAGTAATCTTTGGTAAGTAAAGTAGTTTCAAATTTTTTATAGTAATTTAAAATCTTAAAGTCATATTATATTAAATTAAGTAATCCTAGGTGTTTCACCAAAAATTAGATCTACTAAGAGTTAGTACAGTAGTTAATCTATGAAATTAATACTATTAGGTAAAGAGAAACAATTCTATATACAGAATGTGTAAAGAAAGATTTCTTTTGGTAAAAACATTTTCAAAAAGGTATAAAAATATAGTTTTTGTTAAGGGAAAGGTAATTTTTGGCTAGTTTAATGGTGTTCAAGTTTTTTTTTAATTGACAGAATAAATGGAATGACAGATAAAACTGCATGAATGTAGAAATTTAGTAAAGAAAGAAAGAAATTATCAAAATTTATAAAGGGTTTAATACACTAATGCAAAGGTAAAATTTGGTTTTCTATTTTGAACAAAATTTTCATGTACTATTAATAAGGTATAGTAAAAGTTTTGTTTACATTTTGAGTGAACTGCAAAAAAAAGAAGGGAAGAGAGAGATCTAATTTGCCTCTTTTTCAGTTTGTCTTTCATTTTGTCATTGTTAGGCCTTCTTAATTGTTTGGAAACTGAGTCTCTTCACTGCCAAAGAGTAAAAAGGTTTTCACCTTTTGAAATCTTTCAATTATCACTTTGACTAAATGAATGACTTATTTTACAGTCACCCTATTTTATGATATCTTTAAATATCTGATATTTGACAGACTTTCCACAATCAAATTCTAACTTCAGTATTGTCAACATCATTGCACAATATTATCTTGGAAGCACCACCTAATGCAACTAAGTAAAGGGAAGGTGTGAAGTATAAATAATTGAGTACAAAAATTGACAATTTATTTGTTGTACAACTCAAAAAATGATCTTAAAAGCAATGAGAACTACACAATTCCTAGAAGCTAACACAGGAGAAACTCTATGTTTTGATGACCTTTTAGAACACCAAAAACATGATCTATGACAGAAAAAAATTGATAAGCTGCATTTTATTAAAATTATAAATTTATGCTCTGCACAAATTGTTATTGATAGAATAAAAGTACAAGCTACAGACTGGATCACATCTTTGTAAGAAATGTACCTTATAGAAGCCTGTTATCCAAAATGTAAGAATAATTCCTAAATCTCAACACTTAAGAAAACAAATAATCCAATTAAAACAAACAACAACAGCAGCAACAGCAACAAAAAAAACATGGACCAAAGACCTGAATGTATAACTCTCCAAAGAAGATATACAAATAGCAAATAAGTATACGAAAAGGTGCTTCCCATTTTAGGTCATCAGGGAAATACAAATTAAAACAATAATTAGGTACCACTACATGCCTATTAGAATGACTGAAGTCCAGAACACTGACAATATCAAATTCTTGTGAGGATGTGGAGCAATAGGAACTCTTATTCATGGTTAGTAGGAATGCAAAATGATACAGTCACTTTGAAAGACAGTTTGTCAGTTTCTTACAAAACTAAACATACTTTCACTATATGGTCCAGCAATCATGCTGCTCCTCAGAATTTACCCAAAGGAGCTGAAAATTTATGTCCACATAAAAACCTTCACAAGGATGTTTATAGCAGGTTTATTCATGATTGCCAAAACTTGGAAACAACCAACATGTCCTTCAATAGGTGAATGGATAAATACACCGTGATATATTCAGACAATGAAACATTGTTCAGTACTAAAAAGTACTGAGCTTCCAAGCTGTGAAAAGACAGGTGTAAGGACCTTAAAAGCAATATACTAAGTGAAAGAAGTTAATCTGAAAAATCTACATACTGTATGATTTCGACTATGTGACATTCTGGAAAAGGCAAAACTCTGAAAACAATAAAAAGGTCAGTGGTGGCCAAGGGTAGGAGTGGGAGAAGGTATAAATAGGGAGAGCACAGAAGATTTTGGGGGCAATGAAACTACTCTGCATAATACTGTAATTGTGGGTATGTGTCATCATTCATTTGCTCAAACCAACCCATAAAATGTGCTAATACCAAGAATGAACTCCTATGTAAACTATCGACTTTGGGTGACAATCATGTGTCAGTGTAGGTTCACCAATTGTTAACAAATATTTCACTCTGATGAGAGTGTTGAGAATGGGGAGATTGTGCATGTATGGACAGAGGTGGTTTGTAAGAACTCTCTGTACCTTTTGCTCAATTTTGCTGTGAACCTGTGAATTCTGTCCCTATAACTTGTTTCCCTGATGACACATGATGGGGAACACATTTTCACACACTTATTTGCCATTCATGTATCTTCTCTGGTGAGATGTCTGTTCAGGACTCCTGCCCATTTTGTAATTGGGTTGTTTTCTTATTGTTGCGTTTTATGATTTTTTAAAATAAAGGTAACAACATATTTTATTTACTGATGGAAATAATCCGAATGATATAGGAGAGAGAGAAATCCTGGAGCAAACTTTTAGAATACAAGAATGATTGTGTAGTGTCCAAGTCTCTTAATTATCCCGTCACTGAATTTTTATTTTATTATTTATTTTATTTTTTTTGAGATGGAGTCTTGCTCTGTTGCCCAGGTTGGAGTGCAGTGGCGCGATCTCGGCTCACTGCAAGCTCTGCCTCCTAGGTTCATGCCATTCTCCTGCCTCAGCCTCCCGAGTAGCTGGGACTACAGGCGCCCGCCACCACGTCTGGCTAATTTTTTTGTATTTTTAGTAGAGACGGGGTTTCACCGTGTTAGCCAGGATGGTCTCGATCTCCTGACCTTGTGATCCACCCGCCTCAGCCTCTCAAAGTGCTGGGATTACAGGTGTGAGTCACTGCGCCCGGCCTGAATCTTTATTATATTATCTTTCCTCTTTACTCCTTTCTGCTGTATCCTCTCTAACCTAATGCATAGGCTTGAATGTCGGTTATTATAAGTAGACTAAGTGAGCCCATTTTAGATGCATTTGTGTTTTTTTAATCCTCTTTTTTCTTTTCTGTAATGTTAATTTTCCTACTCTTTCACATTCTTCTTTTGCCATGTTCTTTAGTCTTTTGCTCTATTTTTATGTCCTTTATGACACTGACTTTAGTTATAAAAGGATATTGTTGAGCATTCTTCAATATTTTGGCTTAATATATATATATACATCTCGAAAGTCAAGAATTTTTGTATTTTTTTTATTTCTGTCTCAGAATAAGAAGGCCAGAATAATTGGTCTGAGATTTTTAAAATTATATGTGAATTTTAAATTTGGCAAATAGAAGACTTTTTCATGATTAAACATTTACACTTTACAATAAATTTTAATATTTTTTCAAAGATGGTAACATCTTAGAATAATTTCACTAAGCCAAAATATCGAAGAATGCTCAACAATATCCTTTTATAACTAAATTCAGTGTGATAAAGGACATAAAAATAGAGCAAAAGACCAAAGAACATGGCAAAAGAAATATATATATGTATATTTTAATCATATTCATTTAGCTGACATCTACCAACATTGCTCCTGCCCTCAAGTTGTTTAGGTTGAAAACAGTAAATAAATAATTACTGTGAAATATAAGAATATTTAAGATCCAAAGAATAAATAGTTCATAACAGTTTCATTTGTCGTGAGATAGTAGCCTCTCACTGAGTGCTCTTCTTAGGGTTGAATGAGATAATGCATAAAAATTGCTTAATTTAGTACCTGTTGCAAAGTAAGTGATCATTAAATGATAGTGCCAGTAACAGTTCATTGCTCTTTATCTTTGTTTCAAATATTCAGAAGCAGATACTAAAATAAGGATTTGAGTGTAATTGTACTATTTAGTAGATGATTCTAGAGTACTAACACCATGCATTAATACTATCAAACTAGTTATAACTTTGAGTAAATGGATCTGGTCCTGCTGGAGAACTCAGGGAGATGGTGTAGATCATAAGAACACAATTCAGAATCATCCTCCACCCCAACTCCATGGATTGTGGACACTAACAATACTTCTCCAATGCATTGACCACCATTGGATAAACAGAGATTGCTAGGACATTAATTCCCTTACACTTCTGACTTGTACTTAGTGTGGATTCATTATGCCCATCATCACCCACAAAAGTTATCAGGTGGAGAATTATTCATGTTAATCACAGGTGGATCTTTGTTGTTCAGGTGAGTGCCAAGCACCCACAGTGTGTGCTACCTTCCATTATGGTTATAACTGTCAATACTAGAGTAATTTAGGACAACAAGCAAGAGTAACTCAATTCAGTTTATGAAAATAAAGACCTTCCAAAGAAAGGATAATCAGTTCTAAATGTAATATTTGAAAAACACAAGTGTGGAAGTCAAAGTTTGCCAGAAATAAAGAAGGAATAAGGTGTAGAAAGGTCTACAGGCTCTGGAGAGCATATGGGAACTGAAAATAGTGTAGTCTGCCTGCAGTGCAAGTTGAGGGTTGGCCCTCAGAGGAATAAAGACAAAGAGCTCAGAAAGGGCCAGATCACAATTGATGCCATATGCAACTTGACAGTATTTGAATTTTAAGAGCGAAGGTGACCCACGGAAGTATTGCCTGATTTGCGTTTTAGACAGAGTAATTTTGCTTCTATAAGATGATAAAAAAGAATATACAAATCAAGAATGAATAAAAAAGTTTGGTGTAGACTCCAAAGAGATTATAAGCAGTGTTAAATTAAGCTAAAACTGCTTTTTACATAATTTTAGTTTGATCTAAAGTTTCTCCATACACAATGAACTAATAACCTAACTGGATGTATCAAAAGACTGTAACCTCCTCTTTTACCAATCACAGAGTTTTGGTCAATCACAGGTGGTCAACTGTTGAAACTATGTTCGAGTAGGCAAACTCTAAGTTGTAACCAATGCAGTTGTACCTCACTTTCATTTTCTGAACATCGCTTTTCTTTTTCTGTCCATAAATATTATCCAAAAACATGGCAGCCTCAGAGTAGTTCTGAATCTATTCTGGTTCTGGGGTCTGCCTCATTCACTAATCTTTCTCTGCTCCATTAATCTCTCTTAAATTTAATTTGTCCAAGGTTTTTCTTTTAACAGCGTAGTCTTTGACCATGAGGCTAAAACTGTGCCACAGGTCCCTTCTAGGAATGTAGTGTACTAGCTGGTCAACCCAGTCTCCTGGAATATGAGGATTTCTGAGGTCATGAAATAAAATTTGTTCCCGCAGGGAATCATTTTGATATCTACAGTTATAAATATCCTAAGTTGTCACACCAGTATCTGCTTTCTTAGAGGAAAGACAAAAATTGTAAGGATTGAATCTCACATTGAGAAAAAAAAATCATTAAAATGCCTTGAGAATGAATCATGTTAATCTGTTGAAGTTCAACATAAAGAAATCTTGTTTACCTGTGTGGCATAAAATTTGAAAATAAAAAGAAATAGTCTAACCAAAGCATTTTTAAGAAAAAATTAGCACTGCATAGAGAACTAAGAAAAAAAATTCTACAAGTATTAATAGTAGCTATGTTTGGGTATGAAATTTGTGCTGGTTATTGCTCTTTATGCTTGCCTGAGAGTTCTCATTCTTGTTTTTTTTTTTTTTTTTTTTGAGACGGAGTCTCTTTCTGTCTCCCGGGCTGGAGTGCAGTGGCCGGATCTCAGCTCACTGCAAGCTCCGCCTCCCGGGTTTACCCCATTCTCCTGCCTCAGCTGGGACTACAGGCACCCGCCACTTCGCCCGGCTAGTTTTTTGTATCTTTTAGTAGAGACGGGGTTTAACCGTGTTAGCCAGGATGGTCTCGATCTCCTGACCTCGTGATCCTCCCGTCTCGGCCTCCCAAAGTGCTGGGATTACAGGCTTGAGCCACCGCGCCCGGCCTTGTTATTATTTTTTAAATCCACATCTCTACTTCACATGAAAACAGCATTGACCTAAAACAATTACAGCATTCTATAGAATTATCCCATTTGAGGATTATTAGCAGCAATAGAAGCATAAGAAATCTGGCTGCTGATTGGTAAATAAATTGTGTCTTATTTGCCAGCTTCAGTTGATTCACAGTTGCCTAGTACAATATGCTAAGAATGGTTCAGAAGTTGCACTTGACTTAAGTAGAAAATAGGGCTGTGATTGACTAGTTATGTCTGCCATGGGTGCAGAATGTGAAAATTGTGATTATCTCTCAGGTGGTTATGGTTGTCTCTCAGGTGCTTGTCATTTGTTATCTAAATTAATTCCCTCATCTGATATATGGCCAAACTGAAGCCCTTTGAAGGAGTTTATTGCCTAAGATGATACAGAATTTTAATTACAGATCAATTTTATACACTTCTAATTCAATAGCAAAAGATGTATGCCTTGAAAATTTTCACTCATGTACTAAATGCTTCTTGTGGTGAATCTGCAAATAATCTGAAGATCCTTTAAAAAGAAAATTAAAGAACAAATATAAATAGTTCCCCTAAGTTGTCCTAGTCCCTGAATCATTTTCTCTATTCAGAATTCCACAGTCTGAGCTAGCTAATTCCACCTGACTCTGAGATCGCACATTTATTTTTAAAACCACAAACTAGCATGCCCAGACATGAGGTAGCATTTTCTCTAAATTGAAAAATGTTCAGGACTCTGTCATTTTCCTAATGAGGACTGTGCATAGCACCAAGCTTTCTGAAGTATATCCAGGTGAGGACGTGTGATTTTAACATCTAGACTTGCTGAGGGACTTATTTAATGACAAAGTATTCTTACAGGAGCTCTTGAGATTCAACACATGATTAAACATGGAAAAGCTGGCAGAAATCTGTACTTTTCTCAAAGGAGAGCAGAAATACAAGGTTATCCCTTTTAGAATGAGACGTACTACTGACTTATTTAACAATAACTACAGCAATTTTGATGAAGGTGGAAAGTAGCGATGTTGAGGAGTAATTGTGACTGCGTACTTGTGGACCAGAGTTCAGATTGCTTTTCCTCTCATGATTCAGAGATAATCTTATACATAAGTCTCGTAATATCAATCTGTGCTTGCATAACTTAGGTGAAGAGGTGCCTTCTATTTGTTTTTAGATTTTAGCTGAGTTGCCAGTTTGGTCAGGAAGTTGTTCTTTTATTCCTCTAACTGGGTCTTGATGCCCTTTCTGTAGATTTGCTTACTGTGCTTTATTTTGGGGAGCCACAGCACATATTGGTGTATTATCTTGACCATTTACTTGCGTCTTTCTTCTACTTCACTATAAGCTTTGTAAGAGCAGGTTGTTTCTTTCATCAACAATGAGAATTTTCAGTTCTATAATGGTGTCTATTCTAAGTGATTACTAAATACCTATGAAGAAAAGAACCGATGAATGAATTAAAGACTTACCTATTGTATTTTTACAGAAGTATAAGGAACAGAAATGGCTAGACTCATCTCACCATTGATTCTAAGTCTGCCATGCCATTTACATGGGACTTGTGGGAAAGTGGGCATGGGAGTGGGACTGGCTTACATGTACATTACTCCTTGTAGTCATTAAAGAGGTTCTGAAGGGAAGGGATAAACTCCTTTCATCCTGACTTGTCCTCGAGATCTAAAGTACCACTTAGGTTAAAAAATGATACAGCAAAACCTAACCTATTTCTCTCATCAGATCAAAGGGATATTACATTGATCTTGCACGCCAAAATTCACAACAGTCAGAACAAGTAAAAGTATGAAAATTGTCGTCACACAAATCTCATTAACTTGCACATTTTGAAGTTGATAAAAACAAGTAAAATTGGCTTTGCTCCATTTCAGAGTAATTACTGTACTCGAAACTTAGAAAGTCAATAAATGCATTTCAATGTATATGATACAATAATCACGCATTATGGTCCATTTTCAAACAAATCATAATTACTGTCTGAATATGACTCAAATCACCAAGGAACTTTCATAAATGCTAAATTACTTGCAATTTGAACATGCTAAAAATGCCATGCCATTTACAACACAGAACAGATGAGCAATGGACCAAACTTAGAAAATGCAATTCATTCAAAGTGATGTTACTAAAATGTGTGACAGATGGTATGGTCACTGAGGTTACAAAAGGCCAGTTTATGTAAAAAAAAAAAAAAAAAAATAGAATTTTAGATATTTTCAAGTATTTCTAAATAAGATGTTCTTAAATAGCTTGAACATTCTCTATTCTGGGAATATTAATCAATCCCCAAAGCTTTTTTTTTTTTTTTTTTCAAATATCTCTCCTCTGCAATGTAAGCAGGTAAGCAGTTTGGGTCCTATTAACACTTCCCCTTTGGGTACAGGTAATTACACACACACACACACACAAACACACACACACACACACACATTCTAAATAAGATTCCACTAAATGCCAGGTTTTTTTTTGCTAGGGAATGATTAAAAAGAGATGAAAGATACCCTCTTTCCTCTAAGAGATTCATGGTTTAGGACAAGCTGATCAGTGGTGACTAAACAGTGAAATTATCAGTCCTTCATCTCATTGACTGCAAGATAATCTTTGAGCTTTAGCTCCAAGAGTGAGTGAGGACGGAGAGTAGATTGGATGAAAGAAAACACAGAATAGTCAGTAACACTTTAGAGGACTGGCCATAGACAACTCAAGAGAAATAGTAAAGAGATGCCTAATTATAGTGAACCTTGAGTGCCATGCTAAAGTGTTGATTTTATCCTAATGATAAAGATAATCTATTGAAGGTTTTTAACAAGGGAAGCAATCTTTCAGATTTATACATTAGAGGGACTCATCTGGCAATGTGGAGGATTGATTAAAGAGAAGCAAGACCAAGGAAGGATTCCAAAGTAAATGTTAATACACTCATCCAAGTAAGATATAAAAACACTTAAATAAAACTCTTTCAAAATATGGGAAGGAGCTTATTCCTCACTGGTAGTACCACTATCTGAATGACCAGTAATTTAGTACTTCCATATCTTGCTGGCTGGGTGGAGTAATGTAAATCTTTCATATAGCTAAATTTAAGCTGGTCCTATATATGTAATTCCTAATCTCCACAAACAGACATCACAAACATATTTAAACAAATTTTATAAATAATATTTTATGCACTCCATCTGACTTTATTATTTATTTAACCATGCAGATATTTGTTGAGCACTTCTTATGTGTACAGCACAGTGGGAGACATACAAGGAATGGTACAGGCATAATCTAAATCCTGAAATATCTAGAGTTTTTGTTAGTAAAATACAAATTACAAAAAGAAATTTATTTTAAAGTAGGTGAAGGTGAAATTTAATAAAATGGCCTAAGGGTTCATTCATATATACATACATATATATATGAATAGATATTTTTAAAGTAGGAAAACCAGAGTAATTTATCTAGACTGCAGTAGTATAAGATGATTTTCTTGTTTAAATGGTCCTGTAGGCAGGCTTCATTGTTTTTTATTCTTTTGTCTCCTCTAGACTGTGTGTTTTCAAATACCTGTCCTCAAGCTCACTAATTCTTTATTCTCCTTGATCAGTTCTGCTGCTAAAAGATTCTGATTCAGTCTTTAGTATGCCAATTGCATTTTTCAGCTCCATAATTTCTGCTTGATTCTTTTAAATTACTTCAATCTCTTTGTTAAGTTTGTCTGATAGAATTCTGAATCCTGTCTCTGTGTTATCTTGAATGAATTTGAGTTTTCTCAAAAGAGTTATTTTGAATTCTCTGTCTGAAGGGTCACATATCTCTGTTTCTCCAAGATTGGTCCCTGGTGACTTATTTGGTTCATTTGGTGACGTTATGTTTTTCTGGATGGTCTTGATACTTGTATATGTCTGTCTGTGTCAGGGCACTTAAGAATGAGATATTTATTGTAGTCTTCTCAATCTGGGCTTGTTTGTACCTATTCTTCTTGGAAAGGCTTCCACATATTTGAAAAGGCTTGGGTGTTGTGTTCTAAGTTGTATCAGCTTTAGGGGGCACTGCAAGCCCAGTAATGCTGTGGTTCTCACAGACTTGTAGAGGTACCACCATAATGGTCTTGGATAAGATCTGGGAGAATTCTCTGGATTACCAGGCAGAGCTATTTAATCTCTTCCCTTACTTTGTCCCAAACGAATGGAGTCTCTCTTTCTCTTTTAAGTTAGCTGGAGCTGGGGGTGGAGTGACATGAGCACACCTGTGGCCACTACCACTAGGATTGCACTGGGTCCAGCCTGAAGCCTGTACAGCACTAGGTCTCCCTCAAGGCCTGCTATAACTACTCCTTGGCTACCACCTATGTTTCATCAAGGCCCTGGGGCTCTACAATCAGCAGACAGCAAAGCCAACCAGGCCTGTGTCCTTCCCTTCAGGGTGATGAGTTCCCTCAGTGCCAAAGCAGATCCGAGGGTGCCGTCTAGGAGTCAAGGACTCGAGTCAAAAAGGTTCAAAGTTTACCTGGTGTCCTGTTGTACTGCAGCTGAGCTTGGAGTCAAACCACAAGATGCAGTCCTTCCTGCTCTTTCTTCCCCATTCCAAAGTCAGAAGGACCTCACCTCATGACCACCACTACTGCAGGCCCATGAAGAGTACTGCCAGACTACTGCAATGTTCCCTTAAGACCCAAGGGTTCTTCAGTTAGCTTGTGGTGAATGCTGCCTGGCCTGGAACTCATCCTTTAGGACAGTGAACCCTCTGGCCCAGGGAAGGTCCAGAAATGCTAGCTAAGAGCCAAGTCCTAGAATAAGGAACCCAAGAGCCTGTTTGGTGCTCCTCCTTTGCTGGCACCTAAGGTGCAAGACAAAGTTGCTCTTACTTTTTCCCATTACTTTTCTCAAGTGGAAGGAGTCTTGTCCCATAGCCACCACAGCTGGGAATGTGCTGAGTCTCACCTGAAGTCAGCAAATTTCAGAGTCTCACCCAAAACCCTCAATGTAGTACTTGGGTATTGCTGCTGGTTATTCAGGGAGCAAGGGGTCTTGAGTTGGCAGGTGACAAATCCTGCTAGGACTGGGTTCTTCCTGTCGAGGCAGTGGGGTCCCTTCAGCCCAGGGTGCGTACAGAAATGTTGCCTGGGTACTAGGGCCTGGAAGGGAAGCCTCGTGACTTTGACTCGTGCCCTGCTGTGGCTGAGCTGATATCCAAGATGTTAGACAAGGTCCATCCCACACTTCTCCCTCCTCTCCTCAAGCAGAGGGAAGGGGTCTCATTTGGAGCCAAGAGCTGTGGGGAGGTTAGGGGAGAGGGGATGCTAGCACTTCTTCAGTCGCACTGTCTGGTGTCTCAGTAGGTCATGTGCTCCCCCAGCTCACTGGCTCTGGTCCCAGTTGAGCACTAGGATTCACCTAGGTGTTGCAGTTCTTGTGGCCTAGACTGCCTTTCAAATATATTTAGGGCCCCCATGTCACTTTAGCTCCTGGTGGCAAGGCTTGCAGGAAGTCAAGCTTGGACCATTGGGATCAGCAATTCCGCTCTGTCTAGGGCTGGTTTAACTGATCCCTCCATGGGTGGGCAACAGCTGTGTTTGGTCTCGTTTTGTTTTCCGCTACATTGCCCCAAAATTGCTGTGCTCTCCCTCCCCAGGAACACAGAAATGCTCTCTGGACCATGCTGCCTGTCAGGGGATGCAGGAGCAGTGGTGTTAGTGATTCAGGACTGCTTTCCCTACCTCTTTATTGCCTCTTTCAGTGATATGAAATTAACAGCAGGTGCTGTGAGTACTCATTTGAGTTTCACTTCTTACTCAGGTGCTTCTTGTGTAGATAGTTGTTAAATTGGTGTCCTTGTGAGTGTGGAGGATAATCAGTGGATCCTTCTATTCCTCCATCCTGCTTCTTCAATTCTCTAGTATGTATGGGATTCAAATTGAGCTTTAAAAAAATAATGGAAAAAGACTAGAGGCTATTCTTGATTACATAACACAAATAAAAGTGTAGCAAGGAGAATGAGTTTTGGGTATATGCTGGGACAGCATGGTATAAATAGATATCAAAGTGAGCTTGGGAACTTGGCTGTTCCGCATCTCCCCCATTTATCTATATTTACAAGGAAAGTTCAGCCATGTGGCCTGAGAAGCTGAAAGAAAGGGTTAGTTAGAAAAAACAGGGCAGAAATGTGGAGATGACTCATGGTAGGAGAGTCCTCTCAGATGTCAGTATCATATTTTGGTTTCTTCCTGAGGCTATAATAATCTTGCCTTTGGTTTCTTTGACACACCTTGTTAGCATCATAGTTAATTCTCATTTTGACTTGAGGCACTTGAATTTAGTTTTAGTATTTATTTAGTATTGTAATAAAAACCAGTCACACAGGTAATGTACTTTACTAAGGACAAAAATTTAAAATTCTTAACATGGCCTCAATGATTCCCGGCTTTTTTGTGCCAGCTTCCCAACGTGAGGCAAGGTGCTCACATTGCCTTTTATCAGTTCACTGGGCACAACAAACTTGTATCCTTTTGAGGCCCTTTTAGACAATGGCTCCATTTCCTTACATTTATTCCCCTCTTCTCTCTTGCCTACTCCTACTTCAAAGCTTAAATGTTACTTTTTTAGACAGAACGTTCCTCACAATAATTCTGTTTTCTCTGTTATGTTTGTTACCATGTATGACTTTATATTTGTATGATGTATATATACAACTATATATATTTGTTTTGTATATATGTATGTGTATATTTGGATTTGCATATGTTTGTTTTTGTATATATGCATATACAAATATCTATATTTGCATACATAGCTACATCTGTATGTGTGTGTATATATGTGTGTATATAAGCATATATATATATATATATATATAGAGAGAGAGAGAGAGAGAGAGAGAGAGAGAGAGAGAGACATGGTCTTCCTGTGTCACCCAGGCTGGAGTGCAGTGGCACAACGATGGCCCACTGCAGCCTCGACCTCAAGGGCTCAAGCGATCCCCCCACCGCAGCTTCTTGAGTAGCTGAGATTGCACATGCATGCCACCATGCCCAGCTATTGTATGATATTTTAAAACCTGTCTTCCTATAAACTTTTGAACAGTATATTTTTCATTAATTTTTATTTATAGAGTGCCTATAACATTGTGAATGTGCTTATACACATTTTTAATGGATAGATGAATGGATAGAGAAGTGAATAAATGTATGAGGAAAAGAAAGATACATTTTGCTATATTGATATGTAAATATTATTTTTCAAGGCTATTACAAATGCATTGTTTTCTTTTAACATTCAATTTTCAACTGTTTATAGTTGATATATAAAAAAAATCAACTTTTTATATATGGACCTTGTTTCCTGAGACTTTGCTTTACTTATATATTAACTAAAGAAGTTCTTTTTTTTTCTTTTTTGGGAAAGGCAAGGGGGTTTAAATTTTCTACATAAACAATACTGTAAATTCCAAATCAAAAACAGTTTTATTTCTTTTTTCCAATTTGTATACCTTTCATTTCTTTTTTCTTGTTTTATTGTGCTATCTAGAGTTTCTAGTACAATATCAAATAGTATTGCTGAAAGAGGACATTCTTACCTAGTTTCCCATTTTATGTAAAAACCATCCAGTCTGTCATGAGTAAGTATGATGTTAACTGTACATTTTTCATGAATGTTCTTTATCAAGTTAGGGAAGTTCTCCTCCATTCCACTTTATTGAGAGTTGTTATGTTGAATGGGTGCTGAGTGTTTCCCATTTTTTCATTGTTAATTGATTGTATTATATGATTTTGCATATTTAGCCTATTGATTTGGTAGATTACCTTGATTAATTTTTTAATGTAAAGTCATCTTGCATACCTGAATTAAAGTCCACTTGTCCATGGTTTATACTCTTATAATATATTGTTAGATTTGATTTGCTAATTTTTTTTGTTGAGGGTGTTTGCATGACAGTTCATGACAGATACTGATCTGTGCTTTTTCTTTCTTGTGATATCATTATCTGGTTTCAGTATTGTAATGTTTTCAATCTATGACCTCATCAAATGGGTTAAGAGGGTTTTTTTCTGCTTCTATTTCCTGGAAGAGCTTATAGAAAATGGGTGTTATTTCATTTTGTTTTTTCTTTATTTTTTCTAAAAAAAAAAAAAGGGATACATGTGCAGAACTTGCAGGTTTGTTACATAGGTATACGTGTACCATGGTGGTTTGCTGCACCTATTGACCCATTCTCTAAGTTCCCTCCTCTCATCCCCCATCCTCCAACAGGCCCTGGCGTGTGTTGATCCCCTTACTGTGTCCATGTGTTCTCAATGTTCAGCTCCCACTTATGAATAAGAGCACGTGGTGATTGGTTTTCTGCTCCTGTGTTAGTTTACTGATGATGTTGGCTTCCAGCTTCATCCGTGTCCCTGCAAAGGACATGATCTAATTCGTTTTTATGACTGCATAGTATTCCATGGCATATATGTACCACATTTTCTTTATCCAGTCTATCATTGGTGGGCATTTGGGTTGGTTCCATTCCTCTATCTATCTATACATACACACACACACATATGTATATATGTATGCAAATATATATTTGTATTTGTATATATACACACAAATACATATATAAATATAAATACATATGTATAACATATACAAATATATATACCGTTGTATACATATGTACATTATACAAATATAAAGTCATACATGGTAATAAATACAACAGACAAAATAAACTTAGAAGTACTGTGAGGAAAGTTCTATCTAAGAAAATAACAGTTAAGCTTTGAAGTAGGAGTAGGCAAGATAGAAGAGGGAAATAAATGTAAGGAAATGGAACCATTATCTAAAAGGACCCTCAAAAGGATACAAGTTTGTTGTGCCCAGTGAACTGATAAAAGGCAGTGTGAGCACCTTGCCTCACACTGGGAAGCTGGCACAGAAAAGCTGGGAATCATTGAGGCCATGTTAAGAATTGTAAATTTGCTAGAATTCAACAGTGTAACAGTTTGGCTTTGTTTTCTTTTCAGAGGTTATTTTAGTTGATTCAATGTATAGAGTAGACATGGGGTTTTGCATGTTATACAAATATCTCTTGTGAGTTTTGGCATTTTGTGCCTTTTAAGAAATTTGTCTATTTAATTCATCATGTTTTTAAATTTTTGGGCATGCAGTTGTTCAGAATATCTTATCTTCCTCTTAATATTCTGAACAACTATATTCCCACAAATTTAAAAATATGATCAGCAGTGATTATTCTTTTTTCATTTGTCTGATTTCTTATTTTCTTGTTTAGCCTGGCTACAAGTTTATTAATTTAATGACCTTTTTTGTTTCATTTATTTTCTCTATAGCTTTCCTGTTTTCAATTCCATTGATTTTTGTTGTGTTATATTTTCTTGACTTCTACTTACTTTTGGTTTATATCTCTGTCATTCCTCTAGCTTCTCAAAGTGAAAGTTTAGAATCTTAATTTTTAAATGTTTCTTCTTTTCTAAAGTACACATTCAATGCTATAAAATTCCCTCTCACCACTGCTTTTGTATCATCCAAAAAGTTTGGTAGATTACATTTTCATTCTCATTTAGTTTAAAATATTTTTTCATTCATCTTGAGACTTCTTGTATCCGTGTGAAATTCAGAAGTATACAAATTAATATCCAAATATTTGGTAATTTTCCAGTTCTATTCCTAGTTTCCTATTCCTTGATTTCTAGTTTAATTCCATGTGGTATTAGAACATACTTTGTGATATTCTTTCCGTAATACAGTATTAATCTATGGCTTTATTGTACAAAATATAGTCCATCTTATTGAATTTTGCTTTGAGCTTAAAAGAAACTCTATTCTGCTTCTGTTGATGGATTATTCTAAAAATGTCAATTAGAACAAATTGACTGATAGTTCTCTTCATTTTGTCTATATCCTTACTGACTTGCTGCCCACATAATCTGTCAGTTACTGGCAGATGAGCCTTGATGTTTCAAAATGTAATAGTAAATTTGTCAATTTTCAGTTTTAGCAGTTTTTCCTCATGTAGTTTGATTTTCTTTTGTTAGGTGATGTTATGTTATCTTGGAGATTCAATACTTTATAATTATTTTATGCCCCTCTTTATGCTAGATCTATTTTTCTTGTTCTGAAGTCTGCTTTGTCTGAAATAAATGCAACTACTACACTTAAAATATAATTAGTGTTTGCTAATTGCTGTAACTTTCTTCTGTTGCTAAATGGTATAACTTTCTCTGTTCCTTTGCTTTTAATCGATCTGTATCTTTATTTTTAAAGTGGGCTTCCTGTAGACAACATATAATTGGGTTCTGGGTGTTTTTTAATCCATTCTGATAATTTATTTTAATTTATGTAATTAGATAATTGTTATATAAACTGATGAATGAAATAGATTAATATCAACATATGTATAACTTCAATTACGCTTCTGTTTTTGTCTCCCAACCCCATTTATTTTACTTTTTGAGTGGCTGCCCTGATCATTTATAATATATATTTTCTACTCATCTCAGTTTTCAAATAATACTGTCCCACTTCATGGGTCGTGCAAGTACCCAATAAAAAGAATTCCCATTTTCTCCCTCCTATCTTTGTGACAATGTTGTTGGCTATACTCACCCAATACATTTTTATGATAATTACTTTAAATAGTTATTTTTAAAATGAATTTTAAAAAATAAAAGATTTCACCTTCATTTATTCTTTCTCAGATGCTTTTTTTTTTCTTTATGTAGATACCCATTTCTGACATCTATTGATTTTCATTTCCTGAAGAACTCCTTTTATTTTTCTTACAGGGTAGATCTGATGGCTGTGAATTCCCTCACTTTCTGTTAGTCTCAGAACGCCTTTATTTTTCCTCCATGTATGAAAAATACTTTCACTGAATATAGAATTCTAGGTAGGTGGGGATTTTCTTTCAATACTTTTAATTATATCACTCCACTTTCTCACCATTTACACTCTTTCTGATGAGTAGTCTTTTGTAATGTTTATCCTTGTTCTTTCATTTGTAAGGTGTTTCTTTTCTCTAGATACTTTCAAGACTCTGTCTTTAGTTTTCTGTAGTTGGAATATGACATGTTTAGGTGTGGTGGTGGTGGTGGTGTGTGTGTGTATATGTGCATGCGTTTTTCTGCTTGGTATTCTCTGAAATTCCTGAATTCCTTGTTTGGTCTGCCATTAATTTGAGGACACTCTCAGTCATGATTACATTAACTTCTTTAGTTGTATTCTCTCTTTCCTTTTTTTCTGGTACTCCAATTACTTGTATGTTTTACTTTTGAAGTTGTCTCACAGTTCTTAGGTGTTCTGTTATGTTTTATTCATTCATATTTCCTATGCATTTAGTTTGGGAAGTTTTTATTGACCTGTTGTCCAGCTCACTGATTCTTTCCTCTGGTTTTTGCATGTACCAATGATTCCATCACAGGCATTTCTCATTTCTGTTATATTTCCTTTTGATTTTTAGAGTTTCCATCTTGCTGTTCCTTTTACACATCTATGCCTACATGTTGTCTACTCTTTCTATTAAAGAATAAAGATTCTCGTATGCTCATCATAGTTATTTTAAAGTCTTTGTCTGATAACTCCAATGCCTGTATCATATCTGCATCTTCTTTTGATCATTTAATTGTCTCTTCATATTGTGTTTTTCTTGTCTTTTGGCAGACCTTATAATTTTTGTTGTTGTTGTTTACAACCAGGTATATTGTATCAGGTCATTGAAACTGAGTTACATAGGCCTCTCGTGTGAGGGTTTATGGTCATCAAGTTAGGAGTTAGGCTGTGCTTAATGTGTGCTGTAGCCATAGGTGTCAGAATTCACATTCCGTTTGTAGTCCTAGTTTTGTTTTGTTCTTGACTTTGAGCTTTTCTAAGTACTTCTTCTTAGAGAGAATATGAACTCTTTCAGCTCAGATTCATGATTATACTGGGGCCTGTTGGTGTGATGGGGGGAGGGAAAGTATTCTATAATCTTCTGATTAAATCTCACTATTGTAATGTAGTGTAGTGTGTTGGTGGAGTATAATATGCACAGATATTTTTCTGGTAATATGGCTATTCTTTCTCTCCAGGGCCCTTTTCTCTGCCCCAGCTGCAGCAATGCCAATGTGGTTTTTGAAATCCTGGCCCCAGTTTAGTGTCTTTTCCCTTCCTTAGATGACACAGGAGGGATAAAGGGGGCTGGAGAGTGAGACATGCCCTTAGGAGTCTTTTCTCCTGAAGGATACATCTTTTCTATGGAGGGATCTCAGGGCTTATTTCAAAATGATTACACTTCCTTTCCTGTTATTAAAACCACGACTAGATATTTGTCCAATCTGCAATCTGGGAATCCTGTGGTGTTCCTGTAAGTAAAACCCACAAAAATGTGGGGCCCTTCCCTCGGACTGCAGCTTCAGGGATTTCTTACCCACATACTAGTCCATATTTAACCTCTATCAGTTTGTCAAAATTGTCATTTACATGTTCCTATTAGTTTGTGTTTCCTGAAGCTATTGCCTCGGGTAAGCAGATCTCAGCTGCATATCACTAAATGATCCTTTCTCCCCAGATTTTGGGATGGTGGTTTGTCATGCAGTTTTTGTCCTTTAATGTCAAAGAAAAAACATTGATTTTCAATTTGTTCAGCTCTATCTTATGGTAATGATGGGAAATACAACTTTCAAGCCATCTGCATGTCAGAGCTGAAATTTGAAGTTCATTGCTTTATTTTAAATGAAATTATTATTTTGAGATATTTGTAAATACACATGCAGTCTTAAGAAAAGAGGGCTAAGAATCTCTCACTGATAACATTTTGCAAAACACTTTTGCATGACATCACAGCCAGGATATGATGATGATATAAGCCACTTATTTTATACAGCTATGTCCAGTTTTACTTCTACTCATTTGTGTTTGTATGTGTTCATGTATGTGTGTGTATGTGTGTGTGTGTGTATGTGTGTATAGTAAACTCTATGCAGTAGTCTCCCCTTATCCCTTGTCCGTGGTTTTGCTTTCTGTGGTTTCACTTACTGTGGCCAACCTTGATTTGAAAACATTAAATGGAAAATTCCTTCAACTTTATTTTAGGTTCAGGGATACATGTGCATGTTTGATATATTGATAAATTGCATATCACTTGGGGTTTGGAGTACAACTGATTTTGTCACCAACGTAGTAAGCATAGTATCAAGCCTACTTGATCATGGTAGATTAGCTTTTTATTGTGGGACTGAATTTGATTTGCTAGTATTTTGTTGATTATTTTTGTGTCTACATTTATCAACTTCATCCTGAAGTTTTCTTTTTTTGTTGTGTTTCTGCCAAGTTTTAGTATTAGGATGATGTTGACCTCATAGAAAGAGTTAGGTAGGAGTCCCTCCTCTTCCAGTTTTTGGAATAATATCAGTAGGAATGATAACCAGCTCTTCTTTATACTTCTGGTGGATTTCACTTGTGAAATCATCTGCTCCTTGGCTTTCTCTTGTTGGTAGGCTTTTCATTACCAATTCAATTTCACTTCAATTTTGAATTACCAGTTCAACTTATTATCGTTCTGTTCAGGGATTCAATTTCTTCCTGGTTCAATCTTGGGAAGTGGTGTGTTTCTGGGAATTTATCCACTTCTTCTAGGTTTTCTAGTTTGTGTGCATAGACATGTTCATAGTAGTCTCTGGGGGTTTTTTGTATTTCTGTGGGGTTGGTGATAATGTCACTTTTGTCATTTCTGATTGTGTCTATTTGAGTATTCTCTCTTTTATTCTTTATTAGTCTAGCTAATGGTCTAGAAATCTTATTTATTCTTTCAAATAAAGAATTTCTGGATTCATTGTTTTTTTTTTATGGTGTTTTGTGTCTAAATTTCCTTTCAGTTCAGCTCTTATTTTGGTTATTTCTTGTTTTCTACTAGCTTTGCAGTTGGTTTGCTCTTGTTTCTCTAGTTCCTCTAGGTGTGATGTTAGGTTGCTAATTTGGGAACTTTCTAATTTTGCAATGTGGGCGTTTAGCACTATAAACTTCCCTCTTAATACTGCTTTAGCTGTGTCCCAGAGATTCCAGTATGTTTTATCTGTGTTCTCATTAGTTTCAAAGAATTTCTTGATTTCTGCTTTAATTTCGTTGTTTACTCAAGTTATTCAGGCGCAGGGTGTTTAATTTCCTTGTAACTATATAGTTATGAACAATCTTCTTAGTATTGATTTCTATTTTTAATTGAGCTGTGGTCTGAGAGTGTGTTTGGTATGATTCAAGTTTTTCTGAATTTTCTGAGAATTGTTTTATGGCTATGTGATCAATTTCATACCTCTTAATAGTATGCTGTACTGAGTAGCTCAAGGAGATCTTGCTCCATCCTGCTCCATCTCTGTCCAGCATATCCACACTGTATATATGCTACAGGCCCACTACTTACTTAGTAGCCATCTTGATTATCAGATTGAATGTCAAGGCACTGCAGTACTTGTGTTCAAGACATCCTTATTTTACTTAGTAATGACTCAAAAGAAACAGAAAGGAAAATATTGCATGTTCTCATGTAAAAGTGGAAGCTAAATAGTGTGTACACATGGATGTAGAGTATGGAATGACAGACAATGGAAACTGAAAAGAGTGGGAGGATGAGATGGGGTAGAAGATGGGAAACTACTTAATGGGTAAAGTGTACATTACCTCAGAGATGGGTATGCTGAAAGCCCTCATCTCACCACTTTGCAATATATCCACATAACAAAATTATATTTGTATGCCATAAATTTATAAAAATGAAATAATTTCTTAAAATTGTCCCAGAGTGCAAAGATGATGATGCTGACATGTTGTTAGAACTATTCGATTTTTTTATCAGCTCTTATTGTTGATCTCTTACTCTACCTAATTTAAAAGTTAAATTTTATCATAGGTATGTATGCATAGGAAAAAAACATATATTCAGGGTTTTGTACTATCTGGGGTTTCAAGCATCTTAGACAATATCCCTCACAGTTCAGGGGAGATTACAGTACAATATTATTAACTGTGTAAGTTTGTGTATCTACTACCAACATCAAGTTACTGACTCAACAGTTCCAGCACCACAAGAACCTTTATGTTGTACTTTCATATCCACACCAACCTCCCTGGTTACTAAGTCTGTCCCCTGAGCCCTGAAAACCATGAATCTGTTCTTAATTTCTAGAATTTGTAGGTTTTCCAAGCATTGTGAAATGAAATTGTACAGTATGTGATCTGGGACTGACCATTTTCACTCATCCAATTCTGTTTTCATTTACACAGGTTGTTGCACATATCAGTATTTCATTCTTTTATACATATATTTGGTATCACTTAAGAGAACTCCATGGTATGTGTGTAGCACAATTTAATTAACCACTTACCCCCTGAAGGACATCAGTACTGACTCCTGTTTGGAAGTATTACAAATAAATCTTCCAGGAAAATTTATGTACATTGTGTGTTGTGTGTGTGTGTGTGTGTGTGTGTTTTCATTATTTCTGGCCTAAATATTGAGAAGTACAATTGCTGGGTTTTTGTTAAATGCATGTTTAGTTTTATAAGAAACAGATACAGTTTTCCAGAGTGACTGTACACTTTTACCTTCCCATGGGGATTTTTGGGAGATCATGATCCAGTTTCTTTGCGTCCTTGTCAGAATTTGATGTTTTCCCTGTTTCTTAATAGGTCGGTGGTGATATATCATTGCAATTTTAGTTTGCATGTTCTAATGGCTAATTGAGATAATATGTCACCTGCTTATCTGCCAATGACATATCCTATTTGATCTGTTTATGTCTTTTGCCCATTTTTGAAGTTTATATACAACTTATTTTATACTTTGTTGGATTTTTTTTAAACTAAGGATGTCTTGCTTTTCTCTATATTCCTGAAGAACCATTTCATGGAGTATGGAATTTCTTGGTGACAAGTCTTTGTTTCTAGTGTCTGAAAAACATGTGCTCCTTCCTTTTCTCTTTCAAGGGTTCAAAGGAGAATTTGACCACCATTCAAACTGATGTTCTTCTATAGGTAATGTGTCATTTCTGTATGATTGCTCATACAGTTTGTCCTCATTTTTACATTCCAAAACTTTAATTGTAGTGTGTCATAGTGTGGATTTCTTTGGATTTATTTTACTGAGAATTTTGCCAGGTTCTTGTATTATAGACTTATGCCTTTTCCTAAATCAGGGAAGCTGTAGTCATTATTTCTTTGATTAATATTTTAGCTCCATGTTCATCGTCCTCTTTTCTGGGACTCCAGTGATACATAAATTAGCTCTTTTATTGTTGTCCCAGACATCCCTGAGTCTCTGTCCACTTTTTCTCTATTTTCTTTACATTGTTTCAATGAGATAAATTCTGTTGATATGTTCTCAAGTTTTCTAATTCTATCTTTCATCATCTCTTCTGTATTATGAAGCCCATCTACTTTTCCATTTTGGTTTTTGTATTTTCAGATCAGTTTCTACCAGGTAAAGTTTTAAAACTTTTCAGTTATTTTATTAGTTTATTTCTATATTTCCCTTTTTTATAATATTTAATTCTTTGCTGAGATTATTTTAATTGTTTCAAAGACATTTATAATTACACTGAAAGCAATATTATGATGAATTTTAAAAATCATTGTTAGGTAATTTAAATATCTGATTAATTTCTGTATTGGTACAGATTGATTGTCTTTTGTTACTCAAATTGTTGCTTTCCTGACACAGAGTGATTCTATAATAAACTGTGTCCGGGGCTTCTTTGACATTATTTTTAAAGACAATTGATCTCATTTAAATCATATATTTTAACATATTTTAATGAAAATAAAGAAGTGACCCTCTTTAGATTAATTGTGTATATTCTGATCTATTTTTGTGGGTTGCAGTTCCAATGGCAGTTTAGTTTTCTGAGCCCTTGTATGCTATTCTGCTCTACTTTGTTCTTCTGTCTATGTTGAGCTACTGCTGTATCTTTACTAATGTCTCCTGCACTGTGGAAGGCAATTCTCTGGACCATCTGTTGTTAGTACATGAAGGTAAGGACATGCTTAGCTTATAAGATTATCAGCATTTCCCCTGGCTTATTTTTTACCCACCTAGTTATGGAAGACTTCCCAGTATTTGCCATACTTGTTGGGATGGAAGTGTGGAGTGACTGTATTTTCTGCCATCAGGTAGAGAACCAGGATCTGTGGGGACTCAGTGACTTCTTTCCTTAGGTTGAGGTTTATGTGATTTCAGGGTTGGTTCGCCTTCTGCTTTTGTATAAAAGAGCAGAAGATACCTGGATCTAGATCATCTTCTGCTGTTAGGTAGAGAAACAGTAGTTGCTGAGATTGGATGGTTTTCAGTTATTGAAGCTTTAAGGCCTAGGTGGTATTCTCTTGCTGATTTGAGAACTATGAGGTGCCAGAACTATCACCTGGTGTGGGGCAGAGGATGAATCAACCAATCGAGGTTCCACCATTGCCACTCCAACTCAACAAGGATCAGCCCCACTGTTGTCAGCAGGTATGGATGAGGTATGTGCTGGTGCCTGAACTCTGCTGGTAACATGACTATAGGCAGATCAGGCCTGCGGCTGCTGGCACGTGTCCAGCATGGGATGGATCAGGTCATCTGGGTTCTACTAGTGCTGCTCTTGCTGGCAGATCAAGCCCACCACAGTTACTGAGTATAGGTGTCCTCATTAAGCAGCTTCTGGGCTTTCCCTTTGCTGATCCTTTAGACAGAGAGAGTGACATTTTCTTTTTTGTTATTTTTATGTCTGTTGGAGTTCTGAGTTGCAGGTCTTTCTTGTGCCTAGTATAAGAAACATGGGAATTAAAACAAAACAAAGCAAAACAAAACAAAACAAAAACTAGGAACTCACTGTGGTGCCGTTCTTTAAGCCCTTGGTTCATAGGCCATGAACCGCCTAGCTTCTTTCCACCTTTTAGAGTCCTTTTATGAATGACTGTAGAATTATTTTCAGGGTATTCGGTTGTGTTTAGAAGGGAAGATCAGGGAATAGAGAATGTGTGCTATCATGCTCCAGAACTTTTCTTTTCTTTTCTCTCTTTTTTTGATGGTCTCTTCACTGTCTATCAGGTTTTTATGTATTAATAGGTGTATTTGCCTTTCCGTTGTCCGTTGGGGTATTTAACCTGTTTCTATCCCAGGACCAAAATTATTTTAATGAAAATGGTTTTGAAGTCATATCTCATTATATGTTAGGATAGTATCCATGTTCAGTTAGACTTTGTATTTACTGTGGATAAGGGAAATATACATAAATAATGTAAATCTACATATAGTAAATTATTTTTCCCAGGTAATAGGAAGTCTGAAAGATGTCAAACCCTGACATTAACTCAGTAATTCTATAATGTCAATGTCAAGTTCCATGTGATTTTTTGGTTCTTTTCCATTGGTGTTAAGATGACTGGTCAGTCTCCACCTCTGAAGTCAACAATTCCCAGAAGAGAACAAAGGACAAACCATTTTCCTGAGTGCATTTGTGGTTGATTCCAGGAGTGGAATTAGAATTCCTGGATCAAAGTTGTTCTTTTTTTTAATACTTTAAGTTCTAGGGTACATGTGTACAACTTGTAGGTTTGTTACATAGGCATACATGCGCCATGTTGGTTTGCTGCACCCATCAACTCGTTATTTATATTAGGTATTTCTCCTAATGCTATCCTTCCCCCAGTCCATCACCCCCCGACAGGCCCCAGTATGTGATGTTCCCCGTGCTATGTCCATGTGTTCTCATTGTTCAATTCCCATCTATGAGTGAGAACATGTGGTGGTTAGTTTTCTGTCCTTGTGATAGTTTGCTGAGAACGATGGTGTCCAGCTTTGTCCATGTTCCTACAAAGGACATGAACTCATCCTTTTTTATGGCTGCATAGTATTCCATGGTGTATATGTGCCACATTTTCTTAATCCAGTCTATCACTGATGGACATTTGGGTTGGTTCCAAGTCTTTGCTATTGTGAATAGTGCTGCAATAAACATACATGTGCATGTTGCTTTAATGTAGAATGATTTATAATACTTTGGGTATATACCCAATAATGAGATGGCTGAGTCAAAGAGTATTTCTAGTTCTAGATCCTTGAGGAATCGCCACACTGTCTTCTACAATGGTTGAACTAGTTTACAGTCCCATCAGCAGTGTAAAAGTGTTCCTATTTCTCCACATCCTCTCCAGCACCTATTGTTTCCTGACTTTTTAATGATCACCATTCTAACTGGTGTGAGATGGTATCTCATTGTGATTTTGATTTGCATTTCTCTTACGGCTAGCAATGATGAGCATTTTTCTATGTGTCTGTTGGCTGAATGAATGTCTTCTTTTGAGAAATGTCTGTTCATATCCTTTGCCCACTTTTTGATGGGGTTGTTTTTTTCTTGTAAATTTGTTTGAGTTCTTTGGAGATTTTGGATATTAGTCCTTTGTCAGATGGGTAGATTGCAAAAATTTTCTTCTGTTCCGTAAGTTGTCTGTTCACTCTGATGGTATTTTCTTTTGTTGTGCAGAAGTTCTTTAGTTTAATTAGATTCCATTTGTCAATTTTGGTTTTTGTTGCCATTGTTGTTGGTGTTTCAGTCATGAAGTCCTTGCCCATACCTATGTCCCAAATGGTATTGCCTAGGTTTTCTTTAGGGTTCTTTTTTTTTTTTTTTTTGGTTTTAAGTCTAACATTTAAATCTTTAATCCACCTTGAATTAATTTTTGTATAAGGTATAAGAAAGGGATCCAGTTTCAGTTTTCTACATATGACTAGCCAGTTTTCCCAGCACCATTTATTAAATAGGAATCCTTTCCCCATTGCTTGTTTTTGTCAGGTTTGTCAAAGATCAGATGGTTGTAGATGTGCGGTGTCATTTCTACAGCCTCTGTTCTGTTCCATTGGTCTATGTATCTGTTTTGGTACTGGTACCATGCTGTTTTGGTTACTGTAGCCTTGTAGTATAGTTTGAAGTCAGGTAGCGTGATGCCTCCAGCTTTGTTCTTTTTGCTTAGGATTGTATTGGCAATGTGGGCTCTTTTTTGTTTCCATATGAACTTTACAGTAGTTTTTTCCAATTCTGTGAAGAAAGTCATTGGTAGCTTGATGGGGATATCATTGAATCTGTAAATTACTTTGGGTAGTATGGCCATTTTTACGATATTGTTTCTTCCTATCCGTGAGCATGGAATGTTATTCCATTTGTTTGTGTCATCTTTTCTTTTGTTGAGCAGTGGTTTGTCGTTTTCTTTGAAGATGTCCTTCACTTCCCTTGTAAGTTGGATTCCTAGGTATTTTATTCTCTTTGTAGCAATCATGAATGGATGTTCACTCATGATTTGGCTCTTTATTTGTCTGTTATTGGTGTACAGGAATGCTTATGATTTTTGCACAGTGATTTTGTATCCTGAGGCTTTGCTGAAGTTGCTTATCAGCTTAAGGAGATTTTGGGCTGAGACAATGGGGCTTTCTAAATATACAATCATGTCATCTGCAAACAGGGACAAGTTGACTTTCTCTTTTCCTAACTGAATACTCTTTATTTCTTTTTCTTGCCTGATTGCCTTGGCCAGAACTTCCAAAACTATGTTGAATTGGAGTGGTGAGAAAGGGCATCCTTATCTTGTATGGGTTTTCAAAGGGAATGCTTCCAGTTTTTGCCCATTCAGTGTGATATTGGCTGTGGGTTTGTCATAAATAGCTTTTATTATTTTGAGATACGTTCCATCAATACCTAGTTTATTGAGAGTTTTTAGCCTGAAGTGCTGTTGAATTTTGTCAATGGCCTTTTCTGCATCTGTTAAGATAAACATGTGGTTTTTGTCTTTGGTTCTGTTTATGTAATGGGTTATATTTATTGATTTGTGTATGTTGAAACAGCCTTGCATTGCAGGGATGAACCCAACTTGATTGTGGTGGATACGCTTTTTGATGTGCTGCTGGATTTAGTTGGCCTGTATTTTATTGAGCATTTTTGCATTGACGTTCATCAAGGATATTGGTCTAAAATTCTCTTTTTCTGTTGTGTCTCTGCCAGGCTTTGGTATCAGGATGATTCTGGCCTCACAAAATGAGTTTTCCCTCTTTTTCTATTGATTGGAATAGTTTCAGAAGGAATGGTACCAGCTCCTCTTTGTACTTCTGGTAGAATTCGGCTGTGACTTCTGGTCCTGGAATTTTTTTGGTTGGAAGGCTATCAATTACTGCCTCAATGTCAGAGCCTGTTATTGGTCTATTCAGAGATTCAGCTTCTTCCTGGTTTAGTTTTGGGAGGTTGTATGTGTCCAGGAATTTATCCATTTCTTCTAGATTTTCTAGTTGATTTGTGTAGAGGTGTTTATAATTTTCTCTGATGGTAGATTGTATTTCTGTGGGATCAGTGGTGATATCCTCTTTATCATTTTTATTGTGTCTATTTGATTCTTCGTTCTTTTCTTCTTTATTAGTCTTGCTAGTGGCCTGTCAATTTTGTTGATCTTTTAAAAAAATCAGCTCCTAGATTCATTGATTTTTTTTTTTTTGAAGAGTTTTTTGTGTCTCTTATCTCCTTCAGTTCTGCTCTGATCTTACTTATTTCTTGTCTTCTGCTAGCTTGTTAAATTTGTTTGCTCTTGCTTCTCTAGTTCTTTTAAGCATGATGTTAGGGTGTCAATTTTAGACCTTTCCTGCTTTCTCTTGTGGGCTATAAATTTAGTGCTATAAATTTCCCTCTACACACTGCTTTAAATGTGTCCCATTGGTTTCAAAGAACATCTTTATTTCTGCCTTCATTTTGTTATTTACCCAGTGATCATTCAGGAGAAGGTTGTTTAGTTTCCATGTAGTTGTGTGATTTTGAGTGAGTTTCTTAATTCTGAGTTTTTATTTGATTGCACTGTGGAATATGGTGAACTTTACAGTAGTTTTTTCCAATTCTGTGAAGAAAGTCATTGGTAAAGTGGAATATAGTGCTGAGAATAATGTATATTCTGTTGATTTTGGGTGGGGAGTTCTGTAGACGTCTATTAGATCCCCGTGGTGCAGAGCTGAGTTCAAGTCCTGGATATCCTTGTTAACATTCTGTCTCGTTGATCTGTCTAATGTTGACAGTGGGGTGTTAAAGTCTCCCATTATTATTGTGTGGGAGTCTAAGCCTCTTTGTAGGTCTCTAAGGACTTGCTTTATAAATCTGGGTGCTCCTGTATTCTGTGCATATATATTTAGGATAGTTAGCTCTTCTTGTTGAATTGATCCCTTTACTATTATGTAATGGCCTTCTTTGTCCTTTTGATCTTTGTTGTTTTAAAGTCTGTTTTATCCAAGACTAGGATTGCAACTCCTGCTTTTTTTTTTTTTTTTGCTTTCCATTTACTTGGCAGATCTTCCTGCAGCCCTTTATTTTGAGCCTATGTGTGTCTCTGCACAGAAGATGAGTCTCCTGAATACAGCATACAGCACACTGATGGGTCTTGACTCTTTATCCAATTTGCCAGTCTGTGTCTTTTAATTGAGGCATTTAGCCTATTTATATTTAAGATTAATATTGTTATGTGTGAATTTGATCCTGTCATTATGATGTTGGCTCATTATTTTACCCGTTAATTGATGCAAGTTCTTCATAGCATTGATGGTCTTTTCAATTTGGCATGTTTTTGCAATGGCTGGTACTATTTGTTCCTTTCCATGTTTAGTGCTTCCTTCAGGAGCTCTTGTAAGGTAGGCCTGGTGGTGACAAAATCTCTCAGCCTTTGCTTGTCTGTAAAGGATTTTATTTCTCCTTCACTTATGAAGCTTAGCTTGGGTGGATATGAAATTCTGGGTTGAAAATTCTTTTCTTTAAGAATGTTGAACGTTGGCCCCCACTCTCTTCTGGCTTGTAGGGTTTCTGCAGAGAGATCCACTGTTGGTCTGATGGGCTTCCCTTTATGGGTAACCTGACCTTTCTGTCTGGCTGCCCTGAACATTTTTTCCTTCATTTCAACTTTAGTGAATTTGACAATTATGTGCCTTGGGGTTGCTCTTCTCGAGGAGTATCTTTGTGGTGTTCTCTGTATTTCCTGAATTTGAATGTTGGCCTGTCTTGCTAGGTTGGGAAAGCTCTCCTGGGTAATATCTTGAAGAGTGTTTTCCAACTTGGTTCCACTCTGCCCGTCACTTTTAGGTACACCAATCAAATGTAGATTTGATCTTTTCACATAGTCCCATATTTCTTGGAGGCTTTGTCCATTTCTTTTTACTTTTTTTTCTCTAAACTTGCCTTCTTGCTTTATTTCATTAATTTGATCTTCAATCACTGATAACCCTTTCTTCCACTTGATTGAATCTGCTACTACAGCTTATGCATGCATCACAAAGTTCTCATGACGTGGTTTTCAGCTTCATCAGGTCACTTAAGGTCTTCTCTACATTGTTTATTCTAGTTAGCCTTTCATCTGACCTTTTTTCAAGATTTTTAGGTTCCTTGTAATGGGTTAGAACATGCTTCTTTAGCTCGGAGACATTTGTTATTACTGACCTTCTGAAGCCTACTTTTCTGTCATCTTGTCAAAGTCATTCTCCATCCAGTTTTGTTCCATTGCTAGGGAGGAGCTGTGATCCTTTGGAGGAGATGAGGCTCTCTGATTTTTAGAATTTTCAGCTTTTCTGCTCTGGTTTCTCCCCATCTTTGAGGTTTTATCTACCTTTGGTCTTTGATGTTGGTGACCTACAGATGGGATTTTGGTGTAGAGGTCCTTTTTGTTGATGTTAATGCTATTCCTTTCTGTTTATTAGTTTTCCTTCTAATAGTCAGGTCCCTCAGCTGCAGGATTGTTGGAGTTGTTGGAGGTTCACTCCAGACCCTGTTTGCCTGGGTATCACCAGCGGAGACTGCAGAACAGGAAATATTGCAGAACAGCAAATATTGCCACCTGATCCTTCCTCTGGAAGCTTTGTCCCAGAGGGGCACCCACCTGTATGAAGTCTGTTGGCCCCTACTGGGAGGTGACTGCCAGTTAGGCTACACAGGGGTCGGGGTCCCACTTGAGGAGGCAGTCTGTCTGTTCTCAATGCTCAAACACCATGCTGAGAGAACCACTGTTCTCTTCAGAGTTATAAGACAGGGACATTTAATTCAGCAGAAGTTTCTTCTGCCTTTTGTTCACCTATGCTCTGCCCACAGAGGTGGAATCTACAGAGGCAGTAGACCTTGCTGAGCTGCAGTGGGCTCCACCCAGTTCAAGCTTCCCAGACACTTTGTTTACCTACTCAAGCCTCAGCAATGGCAGACGCCCCTCCCCAAGCCAGGCTGCAGCCTCACAGGTGGATCTCAGGTTGCTGTGCTAACAGTGAGCAAGGCTCTGTGGGCATGGGACCCATCATGCCAGGCATGGGAGATAATCTCCTGGTCTGTCAGTTGCTAAGACTGTGGGAAAAGTGTAGTATTTGGGTGGAAGTGTCTCGTTTTTTTCAGATACAGTCTGTCACAGCTTCCCTTGGCTAGGAAAGGGAAATCCCCTGACCCCTTGTGTTTCCCAGGTGAGGTGATACCTTGCCCTGCTTTGGCTCACTGTCCGTGGGCTGCACCCATTGTCCAACAAGTCCCAATGAGATGAACCAGGTATCTTAGTTGGAAATGCAGAAATCACCCGTCTTCTGCATTGATCACACTGGGAGTTGCAGACTGGAGCTGTTCCTATTTGGCCATCTTGGAACAGGATCCCCAGGTGGTCTCTGGACTTTTTACTCCCATCACAGAAGGTAGCTAGATCAAAGATTTTATATGTAATGTATGTTACCAGGTTGCTTTAGAAAACACCATTTTAAATATTTAATGTATAGGCATTTTCCTCTCTATATTCCTGATAGCGATACATTAATAAGTATGTTTATTTTTACAAGTTTTTCAGTGATAAATGTAATTTTTTTAGCTTAATTTGCATGTTTTCTGATTATTAGTGATTTTGGCACCAATTCCTGTATTGCTTTTGGTCACTAGATATTCTCTTTCAGAAATTGCCATTTATTAATTTTAAGAATATTTAAATTCATTTATCTGGATTTTCAAGGTATAAAACATCCTCCTCCAAAGAAAAGTTTCTTATTTTTCTATTGTTTGTACTAGTTACTTACTTTCTAGGTGAATTTTTATAAACTCTAACTCAAATTCCAACAATTATTTTGACTATTTATCTGAAACAGTTTTAGAATTGTATTAAGATAATAAATAATAAACTTTATTATTAATTAGTTTTAGAATTTTATTTTTTAAGGTAATAAATAATAAATTTTATTATTTATTACTTAATGGATTTTTAAAAGTTAGAAATATTTGATATTTTTAATCAAAGTCCTGCTCAACATCTACCAATGAATTTTTTGCATTGATTTATTAAATATTCATATAATGGATCATTGATTAATTTCCTGATGTGGATTGCCCTTTCATTACTCTAATAAACTCTGTCATCATGGTTTATTATTCTATTGGGGTATTATGCAATTCTATCTACCAAACTTTATATTTGCTTTGTTCACACTAACCATTGAAAAGAAATTAAACTAATTTTGACAAATTTCAGTACCAAAGTTTAGCCAGATTCAGAATATGAATTGAGGAGTTTTGTATTTATTTTCCACTCTCTCTGTTATTTAATGCCCTACAATATTTTAAAAATCTTGGCCGGGCATGGTGGCTCACGCCTGTAATACCAGCACATTGGGAGGCCGAGGCGGGCGGATCACGAAGTCAGGAGATCGAGACCATCCTGGTGAACACAGTGAAACCCAGTCTCTACTAAAAATACAAAAAAAATTAGCCAGGCGTGGTGGCGGGCGCCTGTAGTCCCAGCTTCTTGGGGGACTGAGGCAGGAGAATGGTGTGAACCCGGGAGGCGACGGAGCTTGCAGTGAGCAGAGATCATCGCGCCACTGCACTCCAGCCTAAGAGACAGAGACAGACTCCGTCTCAAAAAAAAAAAAAAAAACTTTTGATTTATTTTTCATATAATATATAAAATTCAACTCTAAAGTCATCTTTTCTTGTATCCTTTTTAATATTAAAATTCTAACCATATTTCTAATCATTATTTAATATACTCTAAGCAAGTTCCTTTTCTTCTTAAGCAATTTTGAGGTTTTTTAAGAAATGGGGAACTTCCTAGAAAAATTAATTTGCTAATGATTTGTAGTGAGCTATGTAATGCTAGGTTTGTCTTTATTTTCTTCTACAGTGGATCTTTTAAAGTGTCTCTATTGTGAGTATTATTATTATCAGTTTACTCAGGCATTCATCTCATTCCTTTTGCAGTTGTTTATTTCCCTTATAATGTGTGTTGCGATTTTTTTTTCTTGAGACAGGGTCTCACTCTGTTGTTTATGCTGGAGTTCATTGGTATGATCATAGCTCACTGCAAATCATTAGCAAGTTAATTTTTCTAGGAAATCCCTTATTTTTTTTTAAAGACCTCAAATCTGCTAACAAACTATTTCATGTAATGATTTTTTATAATTAAATGTCCTTTTTTGTTCTTAACTTTCCATAATTTTACTTTTTATATTTTGTTTAAATACAAAAAATAAGTTTTGTTAATTTATCAAAATCTTTGTGTCTTATTATTATTATTATTATTAATTAAGTATTTTGGGATGTTTTCTGATTATTATTTTAATTTTCTTAGTAATACTTATTTCCTTTATGTGTCTTCTTTCTTTTTAAAAACGAAGAATTTAGGGCTGTGTATTTTTCTTCATGTACTGCTTTCACTGTGTCCCATAAAATTTGGTATAAGACTGGTAGTGATGCCTCATGCCTGTAATCCCAACACTGTGAGGCTGAGGCAGGCAGACAGCTTGAGGCCAGGAGTTCAAGTCCAGCCTGTGAAAAATGGTGAAACCCCATCTTTACCAAAGATACAAAAACTTAATCAGGTATGGGGGTGCATGCCTGTAGTCCCAGCTACTCAGGAGGCTGAGGAGGGAAGATCTCTTCAGCCTGAGAGGCAGAAGTTGCAGTGAGCTGAGAGATTGTGCCATTTCTCCTGCCTGGGTGACCCAGTGAGACTCTATCTCAAAAAAAAAAAAAAAAAAAATTAATATGAAGTATTTTCATTTTTATTTATATTTACTTACATGGTTCAGAATATTCTTTTATTTTTCCCTTTTAATCAAGTATTCTAAAATTGTGATTCTTAGTTTCCAAGTTAAACATTTTCTTGTTTTTTATTATTTATCATTTTATTACCTTATTATCTCAGACTCATAGAATATAGTTTGTTAATGTCTTTTCATTAAAATTTCTCTTGAAATCAAATTTATGACAAAGAATTTAAAATTTTTAATGAATATAGGAAAATATGTTGTACTAATAAAGTTTTAAAAGCTCCTTTATAGCTAGACAAATAGTATTATTTAATTCTTTTGTGTCTATACTTCTATGTTTTTTATTAGATCCAATTCTGAGAAAAGTAAAATAAATTCTTGCATCCCTAATATCTACTTTTTTGTTCATACATAGTTTTTAAAGTTTTGCATTTTCATAAATATTGTTTTAAACATTACAATGGTTTACTTTATTTTTTGTTGTACTAACTTCAAAATTCATGTTTTCTATATGAATGGTGCCACTTTTATAATTTTGCTTACATTTGACTGTAATCTCTTTGCACATTCTTTTAATTTGAAACTTTGTATATATTTTCTCTTTTTGCATATACTCCTATCAGCAATTTATAGGTGGAATTAGTTTTTAATCTCTCTTACTGAAAATATTTAATACTTGGTTTTTAATATAATGACTACAATAATTATACTTATCCTTTCAATCTTACAAAATGGCTATTATTTCTCACCTTGTTTTGTCTTATTCTATTCCATTCTTTTGCTGTCGAATGAAGTTATTTCGCCCTTCTTTACTACATAGATTCTATTATACCTTTCATTTTCTGTAATGTTTATCTTCTCTTTCTCCTTTCTCCTAATAAGATATATATAATTTCCCTTTTATTCATGAACTAAATAACGTTTTCCCCACTGAGAATTCTGAGTAAGTAATATTTCATCTATTCTAATCTTATTGTCCTCAATAAGATCAATGAGATAAGGGCTTGAGATGGTATACTTTTCATATATTATCTTCTTCTTCCTCTTCTTTCTCCTCCTCATAATGAGACCTTTGGAATGATTTTATCTCCTCCTTTTCCTGTCAATTCTTATTCCATTCTATCTTTTAAGACAGTTTAGAAATAGATAGAATTTATCTTAACAATGTATATATTCTGGCTTTCAAGAGTTCTTACATTGCAAGTTATATATTTTTATATTATTTTTACTGTACACTTTGAGGCATTTATTTTATTTACATTTGCTCTGTTAAGCCTCTAATGTAGTTCCTGGCTGTAACTGTTGTCTCTTTTATTTAATTTTGCTGATTTTTAAAATTTGAAATTGTTTTAAAGCTTTGGAAAATTTTTAAGTCTTTTATTTTCTTCTACAGTAGATCTTTTAAAGTGCTTCTATTGTTGTTGTTATGAATTTACTCAGGTATTCATCTCCTTCCTCCATACTTGTTTATTTCACTAAAGATGTTTGTTGTGATTTTTTTTCTTTTTTTTTTTTGAGACAGAGTCTTGCTCTGTTGTCATTGTTGGAGTTCACTGGTGTGATCATAGCTCACTGCAACCTCAAACTGCAGGGCTCAAGCATTCCTTTTGCTTCAGCCTCCCAACCAGCTAGGACTACAGATGCAAGCCACCAAGCCATGCTAGTTTATCATATCTTTTGTCAAGACAAGATATTCTGTGTTGCCTGGGCTGATTTTGAACTCTGGCCTCGAGTGATCCCTCCATCTCAGCCCAAAGTATTGAGATTACAGGTGTGAGCTACCACGCCTGGCTATGATTTTCGTTTTTGATCCTGTTCTCTCATTTGCTCGATACATGTAGCATTCTTCCTAAGTTGGCTCATGAATGCTCAAGTCTAGTTGTTGTGGTATCTTTAGTGGTGGAAACTGTATATATATACACACACACACACACATATATATATTTGTGTGTATAATAAATATGTACATATATATGTATGTATTCTCTGACATAGTGTGTCATGTTGTGGTATCTTTGGTGAAAATCTTGTATATATATGTATGTGTGCGTGTATAATAAATATATGCATATATATGTATGTATGTATGTGTTCTCTGACATAGTGTCTCATGATGTAAAGGTAGGTGGCCATTTCTCTGCTGATGCACCTGGGACAAATTTTTCCACTCTGTTTTTCTGCATGATCTTAGCCTCAGACCATTGCTTCAGCTGCTCATGGCCTCCTTTGGGGAAGTAAGCATGACAGCACATTCATGTGTGATGACAGGAACCTCTCTCGAACCTCTCTGTGGAGGTTTCTGTATTCAGCAATGCTATGCTCCTCAGGGAGTGTCCACCTTTGGGTACCAGTGCCTGCATCCCGGTGCTGCTGTGCAGCTGGTCGCCCATGGTATGGGGGAGTGGCCCATACATTTTTGTCCCTAGCTAATCCCAGGGCTTTAGCCACATATAATTACTCTTAGGCTCAAGCATTAATTTGGCTCAAAGGAAACAAGAGATCTGAATCTAGGCACTACATTCTCAGGAAATCTCTGAGTTCCCTGTGTCAACAATTACATGTTTATATCCAGTATTCTCTTATGTTTCTTTCTGCTTCTGTTAACAAAATTATTTATCTACTTGAGGATACTTTATGCTTGTTTAAATTTATTGATCAGTCGGTTACGTTAATTTTGCCTTCATTAGCATGAGATGTTCAGTTTATTGTCTCTCTTATTACATCTGTCCTCCTCAAATATCATTATTTTTGCCTGAGTTTTTATTTTCCCCAAGGGTATAAGCTATCTTTCTGGTAAAGTGTGTGGAATAGAAAAACTAAGGCCCGGGCTTTAGTTTGTATAGTATCCTATGATAGTACTGTGGCCACAACGGAGCAAATAGCTCAAGGTGTCAAGGTCTGGACTTGACCATCCCTGCTCTATGTGACCCTTCTCTTCTGGGAAGCTCTCTACTCCTCTGACATTGGCATTACTCTCTTATAGTAGCTTTTCTCCTTAGATTGTGTTGCTTAGTTATAATGGTCTAGGGACAGAGGCAGGAAGGAAGAATGTTCATAAACAGCAGATATAGCTGCACCTGTTGTATCTGTTTCATAGCTAAGCTGGACTCCTACAACTTTCTTATGATATACTGTTGATCCTAGTAGCCCTGGCCTGGAGCGGCTGTTTTGCAGTTTTAAAATAGTAAAGCAGCAGGCAATGATCCAATCAGGGGAATATGACAGAGAAGCAGAAGTACAACTCAAAAGCTCTGCCACATGCTAAACCCAGTGGTTAATGGGAAAATATAGGAAATAGTATAAGCTGATGATACCCAAACACATCAATTCACCTTAGCATCACTAATGTGAGACAGCCAGGCCTAATGTGCCTCCTGATACAATGTTGTAAAAGCATATAGCACCACTCAAAATATTTTTTTCTCAAAAGAATTAAATCTATGTATGAGTCTCAAAATTTAACTTTTGGTTTATGAGAAAAAATAGGAGTTGAAGAAATAAGTGACATCTCATCTACCAATCAGACAAATCAAGCAGGTGAAACTTTCTATAAGACTTAACATATATTTATAAGAAATATAGGAAGTGAAAGAACAAGTTAGATGGCATCACTCCAAGCAGATAAATCAAGAACATGGAACTTTCTATAAGATAAATGACTTCTTCATCAAATAAATGTAATAATAAAAAGTGAGTAACTCTTACAGTTTTTTTTTTCTTTTTCTTTCTTTCTTTTTTTCTTTTCTTTTTTTTTTTTTTGAGACTGGGTTTCACTCTGTCACTCAGGCTGAGGTGTAGTGGTACTTTGTGCTAGAAAAGGTTGAGATGGGAGCCTAGACTTCCACCTCACCAAACTGTAATGAGTGAACCAATCTGGGAGGTGTCAGAGAAAGCCAAGTTAGTAGCAGGGTCAGTAACAAGCAGACTTTCTTGTTGTGCCAGTGAGAAGCTTCTACCCTCCAGCCTTCTTCCACTGAAGTGACATTAGAGGGGACCTAGTGAAAACTGCAACTATTGTCACTACCCAGTACTAAATGCAGACATTAGAAGGATGAAAATCTCAAATTAGTAAACTAAATTTTCATTTGAAGAACTTAGAAAAAGAACAACAAAATAAACCCAAAATAAGCAGAAGAAGCAAATAATAACAATAAGAGCAGAGATTAATAAAGTTAAAAATGAAAACACAATAGGGAAAATTAATGAAGAGTCATGTCTTTAGAAAGATCAGTAACTTTAACTAAAATCTAGGAAAACTGATAAAGAATAAGGGAGAAAACACACAAATTATTTGTTACAAAAGAGGGGATATCAAACAGACTCTGCAACCGTCAGAAAGATAACAGAGACTACAAGCAACTCACCTTCATAAATTTTACAGCTTAGAAGACATGGACCAATTCCTCCAAAAACATGTACTACCATAACTCATCAATTATAAAACAGATAATATAAGTGGCCCTAGAACCACTAAAGAGTTTAAATTTTTAATAAAAAAATTCCTCCAAAAAGAATCTGTAGGCAAAGAGTTACACTGAAGAATTCTACCAAAGAATTGACACCAGTTTTACATAATCTTTATCAAAAAATAGAAGATGAATGAAGACTTACTAATTTCTTTCAGCAAGCTAGAAGTACCTCATTATAAAAAGTCAGAGAAAAGTAATATGAAAGAAAGAGAGAAAGCTACATACAGATCAATATCACTCATGAATATAGATATAAAAGTCAAAACAAATAATTAGTGAATATGATTTAGCAATACATAAAAATAATCAAGACCATGACCAATTATGGTTTATTTCAAGGATGAATGTAGGTTCAATATTCAAAAATCAATCTGTATAATCCACCATGCTAATAGGCTATAGTAGAAAACACACATGATCATATTTACTGATGGAGAAAAAAATAATTTGACAAAATCCAACACTCATTCATGACAAACACCCTTTGAATGTAAAAGTAGACAGGAATTGTCTCAACCAGTGGAGATGATCTACAAAACACCTCAGCTATCCTTACATTTATTGGATAAAGTTTTCCCCTCATTTTGGAGACAAAAAGGATATTCACTCTCACCACTCTTATTTAATATGGTGATGAAAATTCTATTCAGTGCAACAAGGCAAGAAAAGAAAATAAAAGATATATGAATGGGAAAGGAAGATGTGAAACCATGCCTATTTCCAGATGACAGCATAGTCTACATAAAAAGTCTCATAGAATCTACAAAAATCCTGAGAATTCATGAGTTAAGCAGTCACAGAAAAAAAGATTAACATGCAGAAAGCAGTTGCTTTTAAAAAATACAACAGTATTTAACATTAATACAGATATTAAAATGTAGTATTATTCTTAATTTCTCAAAATGTAAGTACTTAGCACTAAATCTACTAAAAATGTTCAGGACTCATGCTGAAAAGTACACAACTCTGATGAAAGAAATCAAAGATCTAAATAAATGGAGGGACATAGAGTTTTCGAAGATTTGAAGGCTCAACATACAGAATTAGTTCTCTCTGAACTCACACAGAGATTTAAGACAAAATCATATAAAATCCTAGCAATAATTTAATTAACATAGACAAGTTTATTGTAAAATTTATATAAAAACAAATAGAATAGCTAAAACAATATTGAAAACAAGAAAATAAAGTGGATATAGTCTACCTAATTTCAAGACCTGATATGTATACAAGTGTAGTAATCATGATTGTATGAAACTGCTGGAGAGAAAGACACATACATCAATGGAACAGACTAGGAAACCTGGAAATAGACCCACAGATACAGCCAACTGATTTTTGAAAAGATGTAAAAACAATTCAGTGAAGTAAATATAGCGTTTTCAATAAATGGTGCTGGAGCAATTGGACATCAATAGGGAAAACCTGAAATTTTATCCACAACTCATGTGTTATATAAAAATTAGTTCAAAGTAGAGCACAGATTGAAATGTGAAAGGTACAATTGTGGAAGTTAAAAAAATAGGAGAAAATCTTCAAGCCTAGGGCTAAATAAATATTTCTTAAACTTGAAACCAAACACTCAATCCACGGGGAAAAAAACAGTATGTAACCTGGACTTCCTCAAAACTAAAAATATTTTTGTGTAATAGACTCTGTTAAGAAGATGAATGGACAAGCTAAACACTGGCAGAAAATATTTGCAAACCACATATCAGAAAAAAAGAGTACTATGTAAACTATATAAAGAACTCTAAAAAATCTACAAGAAAAAACTCAAGCAATCTAATTAGAAAATAGGCAAAAGACCTGAACAGACATTTCACCAAAGAGGACAGATAGATGACATGTAAACATGTGAAAAGATGTTCAACATCATTAGCCATTAAGAAAAATTAGATTAAAACTGAGAGGTGAAGCCAACTGGACTTCTTAGGTCAGGTGGGGACTTGGAGAACTTTTGTGTCTAGCTAAAGGATTATAAAAGCACCAATTGGCACTCCGTAAAAATGCACCAATCAGCACTCTGTGTCTAGCTAAAGGATTGTAAATGGACCAATCAGCACTCTGTAAAAACACACCAATCAGCACTCTGTGTCTAGCTAAA
>NW_012115932.1:5650067-5658652 GCF_000951035.1 Colobus angolensis palliatus
ACCAATCAGCACTCTGTAAAAACACACCAATCAGCACTCTGTGTCTAGCTAAAGGATTGTAAATGGACCAATCAGCACTTTGTAAAAATGCACCAATCAGCACTCTGGGTCTAGCTAAAAGATTGTAAACGCACCAATCAGCACTCTGTAAAATGGACCAATCAGCACTCTGTAAAATGGACCAATCAGCACTCTGTAAAATGGACCAATCAGCAGGATGTGGACAGGGCCAAATAAGTCAGCAGAGGCAACCCGCTCAGGTCCCTTTCCACTCTGTGGCAGCTTTATTCTTTCACTCTTCACAATAAATCTTGCTGCTGCTCACTACCTTCATGAATTGTAACACAGTGAGGTTCTGCGGCTTCACTCCTGAAGTCAGCAAGACCGCAAACCCACCAGGAGGAACAAACAACTCTGGATGTGCCACCTTTAAGAGCTGTAACACTCACTGTGAAGGTCTGTGGCTTCACCCCAGAAGTCAGTGAGACCACGAACCCACCAGAAGGAAGAAACTCCGGACACATCTGAACAGCTGAAAGAGCAAACTCTGGACCCACCATCTTTAAGAACTGTAACACTCACTGTGAGGGTCTGTGGCTTCATTCTTGAAGTCAGCGAGACCAAGAACCTACAGTACACTATCACTATACATCTGTCAGAATGGTTAAAAATGAATATTCACAAATAGTGACAACATCAAATATCGGTGAGGATACAGAACATCTGAACCATCATACATTATTGTTAGGAATGCAAAATGGTACAGACTCTCTAGAACACAGTTTGGTGTTTCCATTAAAAACAACAATAAGCATACAGCTCAGCAGTCGCATTCCTGTGGCATTTATCCCAGAGAAATGGAAACTTATGTTCACAAGGAAACCTGCACAGGAATGTTTATAGCTGATTTAGTTGTAACGGCTACAAGTTTGAAGCAACCTCATTGTTCTTCAACTGGCTAATATTTAAACAAGCTGTGATCCTACAAATCTTGCATTACTACTTGGCAATAAGAAGGAAAAAAAAATATTGATGAACTTAACGACCTGAATAATCTGCAGAAAATTGTGCTGAGTGAAAAACAGCCAATCTCAAAAGGCTATATACACTATGGTTTAATTTAGATGACATTCAAGAAATGACAAGATTTTAAAAAATAGAGAACAGATTATTATTTTCCAGGTGTTAAGGAGGGGTTGGAGAAGGGAAGGGAGTGTGCCCTCAAAAGGGCTACGTGATCCTTGTGGTGATGGAGATGTTCTGTCTCTTCATTTCATCAATGTCAGTATTCTGGTTGTGATATTGTACAGTAGTAATAGCACACATTCCCATCGGGGGAAACTTGGTAAGGAGCACACGGATCACTCTGTATTATTTCTTATAACTCCATGTGAATCTATGGTTATCTCAAAACAAAAAAGTTAATTTAAAAAAAAAAGTCAAGAAATATGTCACTCAAATGCAATATATGAATCCTTAGGATCCTGACTTAAAAATCAAAAAGCAAAAAACTTCTCAAAGGGTTTTGTGACAATTAAGTAATTTTAATATAGAGTAGTTATTGGATGATACCAAAAGAACTAGTGTAATTTTATTAGATGTGGTAATGGCAGTATGGTTATGAAATGAAAAACAGTCAGGGGTTATGTAGTCAAGAAGCATATTGCAGTACTAGGGTGAAATGAAAGTTACTGGTTTGAAATACACTTGTGAAAATTATAAAATATATGCAGAGGGTTAGTTAAATAAGATTAAAATATTTACAATATAAGATGGTATATAAACTATTTTCTAGTTTTGTGTATCTTTCAAACTTCCATTAATTTAAAAGAAAAAAAACTAAAAGGAAAGATTGGATTACAGTCAATTCTCCAGTCACCCCGTGTCCCGGCTGACCTTTTTCCACAGCAAAGTACAACTTTCTTCTTTCTCTAAAGTGGTTTTGGAGTCTTTATGTAAGTTTTGCAGATGCTCCCCTCCACATTTTTTTTTAACCTGCTGTAATAGCTCTAGAATTGGACTGTGGCAGGCAGCCACAAATCTCTATCCTTCTCTTTATTGCTGTACAGGCTCTCCTGTAACACCAGAGTGTGTTGAAATTTTTGGACTTTATTATTCTTAATTTTTCTCTTACCTTTTTGTTTGTTTGTTTAGTAATTTTGCTTCCCTGAAAGATTCCCTGAATTCAATCTTTAAGGTCACTACTTCTTTCTGTAATCAATGAGCTGTAGTCAATCTACAGTTTTATTTTATTTTAACTAAATAAAATGGGTTTTATTTTAACTAAAATATTTTAAGTTTGGTATTTCTATTTAGCATTTTAAAATAGCAAATTGTAAACAAATAAGCAATAAATGAAGTAATGAAACAATATTCTATTTTTATTTTATTGCTGTAGTATCCACTATTACTTCTCTGAGGTTGTATGTCATGTTAAATTTTCTGTTGTTTTGTTTTAGTAATTTTTTTTCAAATCTTCATTCTTCTGTTTGTTAATTAGGTGACTCTGTTTCTTGGTTTTATTTTTCTACATGAAAATGTGGTTTTACTTCTGCTGGTAGTATCACTTTTGTATTTGAGATTCCATTTTCCTGTGTCTAGTTTCAATTTCTGTTTACGAAATCCATAATCCTATCTTGTTTCTAATTTCCAATAATTTGTCAAGATTTCTCACTTGCTCATGGAGATTGAGCTGGAGCATATGTGTCCAGACTACTTTGACCTTAATATCTCGATTCCTGTTGTGGAACTCTCTCTCTCTCTCTTTCATATACACTAACCCTCCCCACCATCCCCAAACACACACACACACACTCTTACTTAGACATAAAACTTAGGCCACAAATTAGGGTGTAGGAAAAGTGCAAACATTTTCTACTACTGCATTTGACTTCCCCTTCAGTTGTGCACTTTACCAGGTAAAAAAAAAACCCAAATGTCAATGAAATCAGTCTCTCCCTATATTTAATGAAGTTATATCTGAATTATGAGCGTCTGGGGTAGTACCATGCTGTGAGGAAAGAAATGGGAGGTAAGCTTCTGGCTCTTATATACAAGTTGACTTCTGCTGCAATGTACTGTGGTTTATCATATCCTTTGTTTTATGCTCCAGTACTGTTTGATAGAAATATGATGCAAGCCATAACTATGAGCTGCATATGTAATTTTTAATACTGTACTGTCCAAATTAGAAAAATAAAAAGAAACAGGTAAAATTTATTTTAATCATACACTTTACTTAACCCAATATGTTTAAAATATTATTTCAACAAGTAATCAATATGAAGTTAGGTTACATGTTTGTCGTATTAATTCTTTGAGATCTGGTGTGAATTTTATACTTAGAGCACTTTGTAATTCGCACATTACACATTTTAAATGCTCAGTAACCGCTTGTATTTAGTGGCTCCCATGTTGGACAGCACAGGTTCTATCCATACAGACAGGTAAAACCTGCAGTGCATCCTGTTTATTCCAGATCTGTTCTCTATAAGATATGTTTCAGTTCTTCTAAGCCATTCGGGGCTTTTTCCTTGTAGATGAGTAAATCTCCACGCCAATAGGGATTCTCCTTAGGACAAAACTGTGATCGAAAGGTGATAGAAACTGAGGCATAGATAATATATAGAGTCAGAAACAGAACTTCCTGCTTCACCCTTTATTAGGACAGATAAAAAAAATATGTTGATTGTTGATTATGGTATGGGAGGTTCAAGGAAGTAAACTAGATTATGGGTCTATCTTGAGGGTCCCCTGAAAGAGGTTTCAACTTCTGATTTTATCAATTTCAGAGTCTGGTCATAGAAACAAGAACGTTAGAATCCCAGGGTAGATTGGGAACACAGGGGCAAAAACCCCATGTAATCCAGATGAGTACTGGAGCAGTTTCCCCCAGCCTACTGTAATACAGAAAAATGTTTCCACAGGTCTACAGAGGATGAGGGTTATAGCTGAGACCTTGATTTAGAAGCAAGTCATGGCACACCCTCTGGTGTTGATACTCACAGAGGAATGGTTGGGCTGACACAGACTGCAACAGAGGCAGTCATGGAAAGACCATGACCACCCCGCCCCGCCCCGATCATGAAGTGAGCCAGGAAAATCTTAAGTCCAAACCTGGTAAAAACTTGGAGATTTATCCCTTAATTAACTGAGATTTCAATTTCTCTATATGGAAAAATGAGAACTCTAACTAGAAATGAAGAATAAGAGGAAAACAAAGTTACTGTCATCATATTCTTTATGTTACATAGCGAGTAGCTGAGTTCCACAGAAAGCTCTTCAGGATATGTTCTGAAATGTATCCTTTTTTATAGTCCTCTTTCACATTGAACCTGGACTGGACTGGTTACTCACTTTAGCCAATGAAATGGGGCACAAATGACCCCATTTCTGTTCAAGGTCTGAATCTAAAACAGTCTGAAAGCATCTGCTTTAGTAATATTGGCAGCCCTGAGCTACTATGTAAGAATTCTGGCTATGCTGCTGGGGGATGACATGCAAAGCAGGGGGAGAGCAGAGTCCCTGAGGACACGTGGAGGTGGACCAGGAAACCCAGTAGATAGGAAGAATCAAGGCCTCAGACATATGACCTCAGTGAAGTCTCTCCAGCTGGCTCCTGGTTGTTTGAGTGATTCTTGCTGAGGTTCCAGAGATGTGAATGAAAAAGCTATCTTGTCCTCATAGTCAACACGTGGAATGCACTAAGCAGTCTCTGATAAGCCCTGTCTGAAGTTTCAACCCAGGAATCATCAGAATAATGAAATTGTGGTTGTTTTAAGTCAGTACACTTTGTGGTAGTTTGTTGCACAGGAATACATACCTAAAGAAATATGTTGATATTAAAACATTGTAATCGAGAAGAGTGGGTGGAAATGATAGTTAATAATATCTTCTCTCCTGTCACCTGTGCTACTGTTGCCTGTGGACCAGTATTAACTGTAAAACAGTATTAAAGCTATGGATAAAAGTAAGCTTGTCTGTAGGTAATCCTGGCCAAAATACTCAGCAAACACGATTGCAATCTTGCAACCATATTCAGCTGATTGTAGAAAAGTTACCCTTTATGGCTTATTCCTCCAAAGAGTTGATCTGTGTCTCTATGAGGTAAATCATGTTTGTATGCACGCTGCAAAGAAGAGCCTCTCCCTTGGAAGGAGGTTCTGTGATTTTTTTAGTCCTATCTATAATTGGTGACTCTGATATTATAAAGTGATTAAATACTTCAGTGCTTTCATCCTTTTGCCTTTCACTATTTAGTTTTTAAAATTAAATTTTAAGTAAAAATTAGTTGTAAAACATCAGTCTTATCTAAAATAATGTAAAATCATGTAACAGATAATTTTTTTATTTGAAATCAAGCTAGAGTTTTTGGCTCCCATAATTTTCCTCTTACTCCCTTCATGTAACATCACTGGAGTTGGAGACTATCACCTCCAGACATTTATATTGATAATGTTTCTACATATATGTGAATCCACCAACCACATTCATTACTACTTTGTGCATTTTAGAGTATTGAATAAATAACATTTTATGACATGTACTCATGCAGATATAGTTTATTTAAGCTTCTGTGTCATATTTCATTGTATTAATAAACCGCCGTATTTTGATTTTTTTCAGTTTCCTACTGAGTTATACTTAATATATTCCCACTCTTTTAGTATATCAAGCACTGTGTAAATGAACATCTTTGTAACTGTCTAAAATTGCAAGTTCTTTACTGTTTTTCTACAATAGACACCATTGAAGTAAAATTGCTCTATTGTGGGTAAATTTATTTCAAATTGTTATTACCAAATGTCTTTTGAAAGGGGTTGTATCAATTTGCCAATAATATACTGGACAAATTTATTAGTAAGGTATAAGATAAACTTTCCCCCCAACATTCTATCCAAATTTAAGGTTTCAGGTACATAATTTTGTCAAACTGATGTATACAATTTTTCTTTAAATTGTCACTTTTTAAATTGCTAATGTGGTTTGACATAATTTCATATTCGTTTGTCGTTTAAGGTCAATTGTATGCTTCATATAATGTATCTATTTTTCTATTGAATTATCTTTTTGCTTTGTAGTTATTCTTATTTCTGAGTTCAAATTCTTTTCAGTTTAATGATTTGCAAATATCAGTCTCTGTATGTGGATTGAATTTTCAGTTTGTTTTGACATACAGACATTTTATTTTATGGTTTATGATTTTAATCTCTTATTTACAAATTGTTTCCTATACTGAGAGCATGAAGATTTGCTCTTGTGTTTCTCAAAAGTAATATTTAAATAAACTCTCAAGCACAGTGATGTTATTAATCCATCCATAAATGATCATCATATTTGGTGGGAGATACCAATCTAGTTTTATCTTTTTGTTCTTTATGGTTTGCAATTTTTCTGCATAATTTTTTGCACGCTTTATGCTTTCTGTACATGTCTTTAATGTACTCCTATGCCAAGTAACTAAATGTGTGTTTGCGTGTGTGTGTGTCTGTCTGTCCTAGATCCTCTTGGTCTACCTTCTTGTCATTGCACTAATAGTACATTGTTTAGAAAAAATAATATTTTATGATAAAAACTAGTAGATAGTAGGACAATTCCCCATTGTTTTCTTCTTCCAAGAAATCTTGGTTTTTAGCGTGTCTAATTTTGTTTTGTGTTTTGTTTGTTTGTGAGACGGAGCCTTGCTCTGTTGCCCAGGCTGGAGTGCAGAGGCACAATCTCAGCACACTGCAACCTCCACCTCCCAGGTTCAAGCAATTCAATTATCCTGCCTCAGCCTCCCAAGTTCCTGGGATTACAGGTGCCTGCCATCGTACCCGGCTAATTTTTGTAGTTTTAGTAGAAATTGGATTTCGCCACGTTGGCCAGGTTGGTCTCAAACTTCTGACCTCAAGTGATCCACCTGCCTCAGCCTCCCAAAGTTCTGGGATACAGATGTGAGCCACTGCACCTGGCCATGGCTGATATTTTTGACAAAATCTTTGAGGTTGTATTTGAAATACATTTAGGGATTAATTGATGAAAAGTTAACAAATTTAAGATTTAGGATCCTTCCTTCCATGAACACATTTCTCAATTTGCTTATATCTACTTTTATTCATATAAATAAAATTATATAATTTTCTTAAAATGAATTTTGTGCATACTTTGTAAGATGTATCCTGTATGGGTATCTTGTATATTTGTGCTATCTGAAAGAATACATTTTAAAACTTAGTTATTTAATTTCTTCATTACTTTTATAGGAACCAAATTTATTTTTGTATATGGATCTTGCATACAGTGATTTTACTTGGATCTCTTATTTGTTTTGCTTTTTTGTCTATAACTTCTGTTGACTTTATCTGTAGAAAATCATATCATCTCTTACTAATGACTGTTTCATTTTTAAATATTTAAATTTTATGCACATATGGATTTGCTTTCATTGACTTTTCTTTCTAGTTTTCATCCATTCTGGATCATCAAAACCATTATCTCTTTTAATATTGGCTTTAGCCTATCGTCTCTGTTCTCTCTTTTTAGAAGTCTTATTGACATATGTTGCGATATTTTATTTGTGTTTGAAAACATGTTATATTTTTTTCCGTGATTTTTTTTACTATGACTTTTTTATTCATTAGTATTTCTTCCATTTATAATATAACTTAGTCTAGAGATTTCTTTTTATTTTGAGAGTATTCACTTATTTATCCATTTACATATACATTAAATATCTTTACTGTCCACTGAGTGTAAGGCATTGGAGATATATATTCTGCTCTAATGGAAATTATAGACGCTATAATTCTTTTTGTGGCTAAGTCTTTGCCCATAATTGCAATGATTTCCTTAAGAATATTTTGGACACATATTTCTTGGTTGAAAAGTCTGAAACATGCTAACAGTATAATAACATTGCCAAATATTTATGTTGAGAGTTTGTGTTAATTTGTATTCAATAGCTAACTTAAAGAACAAGGACTCTCTCCCACTAAAATGTGTGTATTGCGTGTATGTGTGTGTGCGTGTACAAGCATGTATAGTCAGCCTTTTTTACTTTTCTTCTAAATATTCTTAAGCATTTTCTATACTTTTTTATTAGAGTACAGAAAAAAATCAATATTTAAATCAGTATTTAATCAATCACTGTGGCTACTTCCTGGCAGTTTATATAAGTTTATTGGCAACAATGTGACTGCTGGATTTCCTTGGAGGAGGGTTCCATTAATCCATGCTATTTCTTTGATTCTCCACAGCAAAGGTAATTTGCTCTTGATAAGAATCTACAACTTTGTTGTAAGTCATAAGAGTTATTTCATTGATTTACTGGGTTGAGACAAATCAAAATAAGAATCCAGGATTAATTCATTTGAAATGTATTGCCTGGCCATTATTTCAATTTAAAATAATTTAATATTAAAAGTTTGACATTTCTAAGTAAGTAAAATTCAGCGTCCTTTAAAAATGTTGTCAAGGCCAGGTGTGGTGACTCACACCTGTAATCCCAGCATTTGGGAGGCTGAGGGGGCCAGACACGAGGTCAGGAGATCGAGACCATCCTGGCTAATGCTGTGAAACCCCATCTCTACGAAAAATACCAAAAA
>NW_012115932.1:5658702-5687005 GCF_000951035.1 Colobus angolensis palliatus
TAGCAGGCGCTGTAGTCCCAGCTACTCGGGAGGCTGAGGCAGGAGAATGGCATGAACCTGGGAGGCAGAGCTTACAGTGAGCTGAGAATGTGCCACTGCACTCCAGCCTGGGCGACAGAGCAAGACTCTGCTCAAAAAAAAAGAAACGTTATCAAGTGGCTATTCCTTAAAATTCCGCCTGAACGACTAAGGTGTTACGTAATGAGGATATGGGTTGTTTAAACCAGGGCTGAGAAAAAATACGTATATTTATTAGACTACATATCTCTTGAAACACATTTTTAATATTTCTATACATTTTTATTTAAAGAATAAATTAAAAATACTTCTCATGGTTTGAGGATAGAATAAGACCAAACTAGCTGCTCTATAAAATCTATAAATTCCCTATTAGTGGATTCCAGCTGGATAAACTGCGGGGCATCTCAATTCCCCAGTGTTTCCAAGCTTCATAAAGTGACATTGAAAAGGAGTTGGCATTAGCTTGTTTGGGGCCACCTAAATAGTACATTTGACATTCCACAGATACTTTTATTTAAGCTGGATTCAATCAGAATTCCAGTGGAAGCAGTAATGCCAGAAAATTGTGTGAATGACTATGTATAGGATTGAGCTTTTTCTTAGAAAGATGAAGCTTTTTCATTGTCAGATATCTTGAGAACATGTCAGTCATGTGACAGAAAAATGAAAAGTCAGGAGGAAAGCTTCATGTTGTAGTGAGATAAAACTTCCTCCTCTCTATGGGTATGAGCCAAATTATGCTCCAAAGCATGGAGACTCCTAGAGTATTTCCCATGGCAGGAGTTGGGGTTGAGCTTCCCCTGGGGATGTGGAGACGGCTTGAAGCAATGCAGAGAAACAGCCCAGGCAGAGATCCTGGGGAGAAGCTGAAACCTCATCTATGTATTAAACTTTCTTGACATTATCTCAAGCTTTAAGTTAATTATCATAAGAAAGAAGAGCCTGGACTCTTCCACAATGTAGTGGATGGAAGCAAAGGGCTTTCTCCATGCTTGGGTTGAAGTAGGAAAGTGGAATGGGGGTATTTTTCACTGAGTTTATGAAGGTGGACAGTAGGATGGTCACTAAATGCTACAGATCTTCATGTGGGACTTTGCAACAGCAGCAACAGTTTGGGAGTAGAACCAGGATATCATAGTGAATGACCTGCTCCTGAGGACAAGTGAATAGTATACAATTACAAGGAGAAGAATTTTACCCTTTAAGCAAATGAGAGCTGGTGGTATGAAAATGTGTATTTCATGAGATTTTTCTGCACTGGACTTTTCTCCATACTGACTTACTTTTTATGTAGAGCAAAGTCTGGGCTAGCATTTACCAGTCTCATTTCTGAGTTTCCTGTAAGCTCCATCTTCTCTACAGAATCTTCACACCGCACCCTCCCAGTCTACACCTGCTATTTCTTTCCTTTCCGCAGCTCATAACAGCTCTGCAAGTGTGAGAGGCATCTTAACACACTGGTAAGTGGCAGAAATTCCAAGGTTGGGAATGGGGAGGAGGGAAGAAAAAATGAAGAAAGGGAGGGAGGAGATAATCACATAGATTAGCCTCACTTACTAAAAATAAGATGTGTGATACTCTGAAAAGTAGAGAATTTAACTGCAGAATCCAAATTTCTAAATGGAATGTGTCTCTCCAGGACATGAGATTTTGCAAAAGGAATGAATAACAGATATCAAAGATTTCGGACTCCATGGGCCCATTTTACATTAAATCCACACTATATAGAAAAATTAAGCATCTATCCTGACATGAAGGGACAAGCAGGATAGTCTATTTTAATTCAAAAAGCAAGTAGTTAAGCTTTTAGTAAGAAATGCATCATGTTTCTGCCCTTTGTTCCTCACCTGCCACTTTCTGAAGAAACTCTACTCTAGTGTTGGGTGTTGTGTTAAACTGTTACACACTGAAGTGTGATGCTGCATGAATTATATTGAGTAGTAGGGTAAGAACAGAGCTACACTTTTGTTGCTTGGTGTGGAAGGATGCTATTTCTTTAAGTCATTACATTACGAAGGACTTTATAATGTATTTACACATATATTACACACTTTGTAATATACGTAACATATTTACACAGATTCTACATAAAGTTAAATTCAAGAAAAAGACAAATTCAATGGGCATATGAATAACATAACCACAGTTGGGTTTTTGCTTCCAAATGAATCGAATATTTCCACTCTTAAGTGTGAAACTGTTGTGTTCATAGTCCCTTCCCCCTTAGAGTAGTGGTCTCTTGTGGATCTCACGGTGAGCTGAAAAAGACAAAGGCAAAAGCAAGTTTTCGGGAACTTGGACAAATGTTTTGTTATCATGAAGTTAATGTGTACAGAAGTAAGCATGGTGCTATTTCAAGTTTATCTTATAGGGATATATTTAACCCAGGTTTACAAGAATCTTCCAGAAAATGCTTCACCACAGGAAATAGCAGGAAGAGTAATTGTGGATTATGTTTTTTCTGAGTCACATATACCTTAGACTATTCGAGAAAGAGAGCATCTTAAGATGTTTGCATCCCAGCATCTTACTCTTTTAGATTCCAAGTTGTCTAACTTTGGAGCTACGAGGAGAATCTGGGTCCCTATCAGAACTATAAGATCTTAGAAGCAAAAGAGACATGCAAAATTAGTACAGGTATTCCAAAGTAACTGGCTAAACTAGTGGCTTTAAAATATTTTTCAGCGTGATACATTATTAAAATGCATTTTATATCACAACCCGGTATACACTTACATATACATATGTATATTTCCCTTTGCTATGTCTGCTGCAATCATGTTTCTTTCATTTCTATTCTATTTTGTTTAAAATTGCTTATGACCAATGAAGTTGCTACAATGTTAACTGTCTCAATATACTGTTTGGAGAACACTTAGGTTTACTAATGAAAAAAAAAAATAGGTTATTTCATACATGTGGGTGTGTGTGAAATATAAAGGTGCTCTGCCTTTCCTGCAGGATGTAGACTACTTTAATATTAAACTTCTATAGGCATCTCAGAATAATGACAGGTGACTTTGACCAGTTTCTCTGATAACAAGCTCCGAGCTTGGTCACAAAGATTGCAAGGAGAAAAGTTTACCCTTCAAGAAAGGGTGGCTGAAGAGTGATTGGAAAGGACATTTGAAAAAAATCAAATCAAAACAAAACAAAAAACCTGTACCCATGGAATTAATGGGAATGTCCTAGAGAAATGGAGGGGAAACTCACCCTGCACGTATTGACCAAGGTCAGGAAGGTCAGGGAATCCTGGATAGTGAAGAGACTATGCATTGTAAAAAGCCAGCTCTAAGGATGGAAAAAGGTAATAAGATAGAGAAAGAGAAGAAAAAAGACCCTCTTTCAGGGAATTTTAGTGGTGAAGAGATACAAATGAAATGAATAAACAGACTACGTTACTAACATGGAAGAGATGAGTTCAGAGGAGTAGACAGGAAGCATAGTTAGATGAGGCTTTTTAGGGAATAGTAAAAGAAAAAAAATGAGGTTTTCCTCTTATTGAAGAAAAAAGTAAGTGAAAATGTACTTTTAACTAAGTTAAGACAAGCATTCTCTGAGATACGTAAGTTTTAAAATAATGCTTTCACTTTTTTTTTTGTTTTTCTTTTTTTTTTTTTTTTTCTGATTGAGAGACTACTGCATAGCTCCTGAGAAAGTAATATACAAGATATTTTGGGCTCCATAACTAAAAATTAACAGTGACAAATTCAGATGTGTTCAGGTTAGAGAATCTAAAATAGTGAAAACTCTAGAATGAATACTCTATTAAGAACACCAAAGGATCTGAATGTATTCACCTTAAAGAAATGAATACTCCAGGGAGAAGAAGTCTCTCTCCCCAGGTATAAAGTTTTTTATAGAAAAGGCCAACACATTTTTGTGGTTTGAAACAGGCACATACAAATCAAAGAAGGACATCATACTTCCTGGTGATGGGAATCAAAGTTGTTGATACCATCTCCAACTCTGGGACTCTGACTCTAAGTTTTAGTGAAGAAAACTTGGAAGATTCAAAACCAATATAAATTTTGCTTTTCTCGTGAAATTATCTCCTTAAGATTTGCTCTGTTAAGGGAGACAAAAACATCCAGGATGTCTTAGAACGATAATCCATTTATGCAGGAATTTTCAAAGACATTTCAGCTTTCATGCCAACAAAAATGGATCGGTACTGTCCCCCTGTGCTATACTGACATATTTCATAAAGCTTGCTTGCAATGTCAGTCATGAGTATAGTAAAAGGAAGAGAAGTTTTTAAACTTGATTTTTTTTTTTTTTTTGGTCCTTTCTCTACCTCCTAATTTTGAGACGTTAGAAGCAATGCATTTATTTTCTAAAGCAAAAATGACAGAAATAAAACACGCTTTACTATTTAATTAGATTTTTCATAGTATTTTGTAGCTACTCAAACAAAGTATGTCAAAAATTTTGAAAATCTAAATTTGGACTTAACCCATGAATCAAAAAGAAAAGAGCTTTAAGTCAGGAGGCCTAAGACTGAGCTTGACTACAAACCATACATTGATGCTGGCTCATTGTTGAATACTCTGGTTTACTATAACTACTGTAAAGTTATTTTTATTTTCATATTATTGACCTTCCAAAATGATGGATTTTAGTAACTCAAAATAATAGAAAAGGGAAATGAACCTTAAAGAAGTATTTTTAATTTACCTCATGTTGCTTTTTTAAGCCAGGCCACTTCCTCTTTCTTAGTTTTATTGAGGTATAACTGATAAATAAAATTGTATATGTTCAAAGTATACAACGTGATGTTTTTATAGAGGTATACACTGCAAAATGATTGCCACAATCAAGCTAGCTAACATATCTATCAACTTACATACTTACCTTTTTTGTGATGAGAATACTGAAAATCTATTCACTTGGCAAACTTCAAGTATATAATACACTTTTATTAAGTAGAGGCACCATGTAATACATTAGGTCTCCAGAATTTATTCATCTTATAAATGCAAGTTTGTTCCCCTTGACCAGCATCACTATATTTTCCATGTCTCCGGCCTCTGGAGCCTCTCTCTTAATGCCTAAGATACAGTATTGTGCTAAGTTGGATTTCTTTGCAAATCCCATGAGTTGTTCCAGATTTTTAGTAATTTATATAGTAGCCTAGATGTAATCCATTTGTTTGCCAAATAGTTCATACTAAGATCTGAGAAACACAAAAGGAAAACTGCGTTCAGAGTATTCTGGTAAATGCAGTTAAGTATTTTGGGGATAGCCTTAGGGAAAGAAACCTGCCCTCTGCCTGGTATAAATTACAAGTAATTAGTAGAAAATAATTTTTTTAAAATTTGAAAATGATGGAATAATAAGCACATGATGCCTATAACTGTAAATAGTTTTTCTTTTTTTAAAAAGTGTGATTTCAAGTAAAGTTGATTAATAATGGACTCTTAAATCATATGCCTTTTATTTAGGTTGATCTTGAGAGAGGCTCATTTGCAACGTAACTGTTTTAGGCAGGGTAAAGATGCAAAATTTCCAAGTGCATACTATGTACTATTAGGAGGATGCCTGAATATACTTTTAAAAGAGACTTTTAGTTAATAAGTGAGCTCTAATTTAAGAGACCCAGTTAGTAAATTTCTGATTAATTATAGTAAAATGTATAGGAATCATGAATTATTGACTTTTCTCTGAACATTCATATTTTAGGAAACTAAAACACCATGTGAGAAAATACTATTGTAATATGTTTGTAATTAGTTTAGTTTTATATCCAGGTAGCAAATTCCATGAGGGCACAAACCTGTTTATCATATCCATCATTTAATCTTTTGGGTCTAGGAAAGAACATAATAGATTTTAAAAAGTTGCCTATAGAGTAAGTGGATGAATGATCCTGATAGAATGTAGAGCAAAGACGAACAACCAAGAGAAACGATTCCTATGTTGGCAATACCCCAAACATCTTCTAGAACCCAGGCAATACCAGCCAATAGTCTTTAATTTTAAGTTTATTGAAAATGAAACACTAGCAAATTCTTAATTTTTAAAGATAGCGTTAACTATAGCATCCCTAGGCTTTTTTTTTTCTTCTTCCTTTTGGCGGAGTTTCATTCTTGTCACCCAGGCTGGAGTGCAGTGGTGCAATCTTGGCTTACTGCAACCTCAGCCTCCCAAGTTCAAGTGATTCTCCTACATGAGCCTCCCAAGTAGCTGGGTGACAGGCGCCAACCACCAAGTCCAGCTAAGTTTTTGTATTTTTAGTAGAGATGGGGTTTTGCCATGTTGGACAGGCAGATCTCGAACTCGTGACTCCCAAAGTGTTGGGATTACAGGCGCAAGCCACCACACCCAATCAGCTATACTTTTTGTGCTAGAAATATAAGCATAACTTAATAGATATATTTTCTAATGGATCAAAGGAATGGTTTAAGATCTCTGATTTTGAATTAGTCGTATCCAGCTTCAAATACTCATTTATCTCTGTAAAATACCCACTTTTGTAGTGTTGGCCAAATAACATAATATCTGTAACCTCCATTCTCTCATCTGTAAAATGGAAATAAGAGTATTTACCTCATAGAATAGTTGAGAATGTAAAATAAAACTATTATGGTATATATGTATATATATTTATCACTGTCTGTGTATGCCATATATGTATATAAATATATATACATATATAGCATAATCACACACAGTGATTAGAAAATGGATGTTGATAAACGATAGTAGCTGTGATTCATGTGATAAGAAAATTCAATTTACTAACAGATTGTATAACCAGGTTTATTTAAATAATTAAATTTTTTTTTGTATACTGGTATGCGGTTTTTAAGGACTTGGTTTGGTTTTTTAAAAAGTAAGTGGATTTTCTATTGAATTGAATTATTTGGAATTTTGTAATATGGACTGTCCTAATTTAGCCACAAAAAATTTATACATATATAAAAAGGGGTCTGGTGTCCACAGCACATTGAATTTGAGCTGTTAGATGCTATGAAAGATTTAGAAACAGTGATTTATTAAATCTGAAATTATGATCTCAATTGGAAAATATGAATTCATATATAAATCACAATATACACATTTTTGGGAACATGAATAACTACTTTAGGGTAAGAGGCCTTAAGGTTTTTGGAGTAGATAAAGCCTTAGTTTCCTTGCTTTTAAGTGAAGATAACAGTAACTGTGGGCTCTTCTTCTTTCTACCTCTTTCTTCCCCACTCAGTGAATAGACATGTACATGTAAAAAAGCAGATATAAATAGAGTTTGACATAGCAATTAGTACAGTACTTGGCACATTACTGACAACGAAAATAATGAGTTTGATTATAATACTCATCATAAATGTGTTTAGCCAGTTAACACTAAAAAAAGTATCAGAGTCCAGAAAAAAACACTGTTATAAATACAATAAGGAAGCAACCACTGGATTGAGAAATATCCTTGATTATATTAATTTACCTTCAGAGGCTCATTTTAACTTTAAGATTATAAGATTAGTTTCTCTGCAAAGTTAAACTGAAAAATATGACAGCCTTCCTTGGATTCTCAAAGTGCTGAAATTACAGGCATGAGCCACCATGCCCAGCCTCTAGTTTGATTTCTTAATGTAAATGAACACGTAAGAAATGAAGGTTATTCTGTAGCAAGTTTCCTGAAAGTGGAAGTCTGAGGTAATAAAGCCTGAAGAAGCACTTTGCCTTTTCCTATCCTGAGAAATACATGAGATGTTGTGAATCATTTTTGGAGAGAGAAGAGTCTCAGTCTGGAATTTGCTGGTAATGTACTAACACCTGAGTTTTTTCCAATCGAAAAACTTTGACTTGAATTACACTTCACGGTTTATTGCCTTGTCACCGTGGGACCCATGACACGTGGGACCTTAGTAGACTTAGGCGTATGAATTAATCTAGTTTGTGGCTTTCAGCAGAGGAAGAAAATTGAAGCACACCTCCAATAACTGATGACATCCATTATGTGTCTGCTGACATTTTGAGACTGATGCTGGGCATGGAGGAATTACTATGACACCATTTTCTTTCATCATTCAACTACGAAAAATATCTACTGAATTCCCTTAGTGCAATAAACTTTTGTTTTCCTCTATAATATGCTGTTGCATATTATATGATGCATGCTAACAGCATCAAAAATTCAATTTTTATGAACTCCTTCGGAAAACTGCAAAGGCAACTGAGGCTTTTGAAGTGGTGAAGTTTCTTTGTCAAGCAAAGTTTTGACTGTAAGAAAAGTGTATGCCATCTGTGATCTTGGCAACAAATTTGATTTGCTGCTCTTGAACAAGAAACTCTTCTGTCATTCTAACCTGTGGGTATCAATGGATATAAAGGATACTGCCAGCAATCCTCAATTATTTTCCACTGGCTTAAAAGTCACCAATTATATATTGGCAAATACATTGCCATATATTTTTATATATGGCAAATATATATATATATATATATATGGAAGAGGTATGGCTTCATAGTTCATAGCAATAAATCTTAGGGAATTTGAATGAAATTCAGGCATCGGCTTCACTTTCTGGAGAAGAAAAATGTCCAGATTGCAAAATAGTTTGACAATAAGAAATTCGTCAATTACTCGGATTGTTTAGTAAATAACTTGAGCCATAAAAATAAAATAAATTTTATTGTATGATGCAAGGTCATCCAATCAGTCACCTCAAGTGCTACCTAAGCAGGTGGCTACCTCACCTATCTGTCATTTACAATGGAGTATTGATGCCAACTGATAATGGATTTTCCTGTGTTGTAGGAGGTGCTGCTTAGTAGCAAACACAGCTGATTTCTCTGCAGTTAAAAACAAGCACATTAGAGTAGTGTTAAACTTATCTGAAGGTTAATTATTCTTAGGTGACTTGAAAGTTGATTTGTGATTTCTCTTCCTTTACTACATCTCAGAGTATTAATGACTTGAAACTTGCTAAAGATGATCTGGTAAGCAAATGAAATACTCCAGTTCAAATTCCCTCAATGCGTGCTGTAGAATCTTGTTCATTAATGCATGAATATCAATGTCAAGCAACAAAACTTTTGACAATTTTTATTTTGTTTGCTAACTTTGTGAACTATGATATTATTACTGTTGTCATCAAAATAGAGAAGTTCAAATCAAATAGATGTAAAAAAGGCAATACATTAATTATTTCCAGGGGAAACCTACCCATCAAAATTTAACTTCATCTTTAAAGCAAACAATATTGACTCATCAAAAATATGCATATTTTCTAGCAGAACTGAGGCTTCATTTTCATTTTGCTTTCCCCATTTAGGTTTACAAGAATAAGACAAGTAGAGGTCCTGATTTTTATTAAGAAAAATTTCATTCCATGTGAAAGAAATTAATTTCCAGCTCCATAAAATAAATTATACATGTATGTTTGCTGTGCTTAGAAAACTTTTGTTTTATTCTTTACCAAATTAATTATTTTATGTAGATTTTAAATAAATTATTCATTTCTAAAGAAGAAAGTGTTTTCTAACTGTCCTTATACAGACAAATTTGCCTATTCTACATTCTCACATGACCACATACCAGCCCCCCTTATAGCAGTTATCATATGTGCTAGCAGTTTACATATTTTTGTGATTTCATTAAACTAACATCTCTTCCATTGGCCTGCACCTTCCAGGAGAGCAGGAGCTCTGCATGTTTTTTCAAAAAATTTAGTTTATTTCATTTTATTTTTACTTGAAATAAGGTCTCATTCTGTTACCCAGGCTGGAGTGCAGTGGGGCGATCACAGTTCACTGCAGCCTAAAACTCCCTGACTCAAGCAGTCTTCCCACCTCAGTTCCCTGTGTAGCTGAGACTATCAGTGTGTGTCACTATGCCTGGCTAATTTTTTTTTTAGTAAAGTCTCACTATATTGTTCAGGCTTGTCTTGAACTCCTGGGCTCAAGTTATCCTGCCTCCTTGGCCTCCCAAAGTGTTGGGATTACAGGCCTGAACTGCTATGCCCGGCCTGTCTTTCTTTACCATTGTCTTCCCAGCCCCTAGAGAGGGTCTGCACATGGTAGGAAGTTGTTAAATGTTTATTAGACAGTGAAGACTTACCAAATTGAAAGATCCTTAAACCCGAGGGAAGAGAGCCATAGTTCTGTGGTGAAGAAGACCTCCTAGCTGCTAGACAATTGATTTGCTCTGGTTCTATAGATTTTTAGAAAAAGAAAAAGAGAGGTAGAGAAACAATCAAGAGAACTGCAGATCATTTTCGAACTAGATAATTTTGTTAAGCCCTTCAAATAAGATCCATTAAAATATTTTTATACTATTTATATTATTTATTGTTTTACTGTTATATACACACACAAATTTATATATAATAGATATATATATTTCATTGTTCTACATAAATTTAAAGACACACATTGTCTTCAGTGCATCATTATTTTCACATGTATATTCCAAGCACCCTATGAAATAGTTACATGATTAACCTAAAGTGTTCATGTCTGTGACCTGCTCTTCACATGTTTCCATTTCAGTGACTCCTAAGAGACATGTCAGTTTTCCAGGTATTTACCAGGGGTCACCAAAGTTAGAAAGTGTTTCTCTAGTCAATAGAAAAATATTCATCTTTTCTCTAAGGTATGAAGAGTAAAAACTTGTTATCTGAGCTTGTTGGCATGAACAGATTTTTCTAAGATATAAACAAACACTGAGCAACAATTTTTAAAAATTTTTTTCTTAAACTAAAAGTATGAAACCACTAATAAATAAAATGCCAATCTGGGAAACATCACTATCAACTACTTACTTTGATAATTTGGCTCATAAATACATGATTTTTACCATATTACAAACAGCAAGTAATTTTGTCAGCTATGCTTTCACAGTATGTTCAAGATGTTCATTTGTTGGGGGAACTGCAATGAATCAGATAGGACCTGGATACATACCACAATGAGCAATGGCACCCTGTACCTTGCATAAGAGACCACGCAACCTGTTTAATCTGAATGTTAAAGTAACTGCCACCTTCATAAACACCCACTTCACCCTGATTTGACTTAAACACAACTCTTATTAAGAGCAACCTCAGATCATTGCTAACTCTTATAGAGGCTTAACCATGCAAGTTCAGTGCTGAGATGAGGAATTCAAGTGACATTTAAGATCTACTTACTTCCTAATAACAGAAAATACACCTTAAGGAGAAAGCCTAGAGATAGAAGAAGAAATAATTATTTCTCTCTGCTCACAGGTCATCATAGTCGATTCACTATTACTTTCTATAGTTTCAACAGCATGGGATTCTCAGCTTGTAATTCTAGATGATTGTTCTCGTCAAATTGAGTATACATAATAAGTCTGAGAAGCCATTCAGGCCCCAGTCTCTAATGGCAGAACATATCATTGATTAGGCATAGCAAAGAGTATGATGGTTTTAATGAACCCATGTATGCTAGCCTTACAAGCTCCTATTTTTAATACATTTCTATTTATTTAATAAATTTGCCATCCAAAATCAATATAAAAATGTGGTAAGATCTTAAAATCTACATATATTTGCACGTGTATGGATGAATATATAATTCAGTGCATTTTTCTTTTGCATTTACTTTATGAAATACTATCTGGCCTGCTAATCTTAATTTGAAATACATATTGTGATTTTTTTTTTTTTTTGGAACGGAGTCTAGCTCTGTCACCCAGGCTGGAGTGCAGTGGCGCGATCTCGGCTCACTGCAAGCTCCGCCTCCCGGGTTTACGCCATTCTCCTGTCTCAGCCTCCCGAGTAGCTGGGACTACAGGCGCCCGCCATCTCGCCCGGCTAGTTTTTGTATTTTTTAGTAGAGACGGGGTTTCACCGTGTAGCTCAGGATGGTCTCGATCTCCTGACCTCGTGATCCACCCGTCTCGGCCTCCCAAAGTGCTGGGATTACAGGCTTGAGCCACCGCGCCCGGCCTACATATTGTGATTTTACTAAAAGTTGTAAGATCTATAGTAGGATTAATGAGAATAATAGTAACAACAACAGGAGGTATCTTTAATAGGCACTTAGTATGTTTATTTTAATATATTTTCTAATTTTATTTAATTGCATTGTCATGAAAATAATATGTGTAGATATTATTATTGTAACTATTATTCCTTCAAGTAGACGATGTGCTGAAACCCTAAAATTTCAGAGAATTACATAGTTTATTGTACTCATCCAATGTGAGTGTTCTTCACCAGTCTTCTGTTTTGTGTGCCTATCTTGTGTGTCCTTAGATTATTCTGCATTTATTCAATGGACAGGGACAGGAAATGGGTAGAGGACTTTGGAGCAGCATTTTATGGGATAAGCCTCAAAGTGGTCACCATACCCTCTATCTATAATCTATTTAGCCAGAAGAGAGTCATGTGGCCATTTCTTACTGCAATTACAGAAGGAGACAAGTGAAACGTTTTTTGGTGAACACATGATAGCATCTTCCAGATTCATATTTATTAGTGAACAAAATAATAATCAGAGAATCACGTCATATTCCCAGACCAAACAGGCAATCGGGACTTGTATTAGTCCGTTTTCATGCTGCTGATAAAGACATCCCTGAGACTGGGTAATTTATACAGGAAAAAGAGTTTATTGGACTAACAGTTCCACGTGGCTGAGGAAGCCTCACAATCATGGTGGAAGGCAAGGAGGAGCAAGTCACAGCTTACGTGGATGGCAGCAGGCAAAAACAGAGAGCTTGTGCAAGGAAATTCCGCCTTATGAAGCCATCAAATCTTGTGAAACTTATTCACTATCATGAGAACAGCACAGGAAAGACCTGCCCCCATGATTCAATTAGCTCCCACTGAGTCCCTCCCACAACATGTGGGAATTCAAGATGAGATTTGTCTGGGACACAGCTGAACCATATCAGGACTCTAGGTGTCATTTAAAGTTAGGTGTGACATTTCTAGCTTTGATGAAATAACTAGAGCTAGACATGATATCTCATAATGGAAAATGAAAAAGTAGATTAAATATAAGAATCAAGTGCTTTCAGACATTGATCAACATGCTGCATAAGACTGTAGGGTCTGAAAAGAGAGAAAAAAAATGAAGCAAGCCTTATAATTACCCTTGCTTTCTGGAGGCACTCTCTGAATCACAGTAAAAGAATAGGAAAACCAAGCAAAAAATAGCAAATTATTAAATTTAGTAGCTAGAAATTGGAGTTTGATAAGCCTGAGGCAGCTGATACTAGTGATCAGAGGAACAGAGAAGATGGAGCTATGCAGAGAAAAATCATAGATCTACTCAATGATCCTTGAGTGAAACTCTCCAGTATGGGGGGAAGAAAAAGATGGAAGCTGTCAGTGAAAACAATAATTCACTCAGAGATGGAATAATTTAAGTTTGAAACAGCCACAGAAGGAAAGCTTTGTTAAACGCTTTGGCCCTTAAGGAAAGACCACAGATTATCATGCCTTTTGACCAGGACTAAACTATCCCTAGAGCGGAGGCTGTAAGAGATCTATCACAACAAGACATAAACCAAAATGATCCAGATGTCCCGCAAATAACTCAAGTGCCAGCAAGAATAAAGTGTATGGATATGTAAAAAATCAGAACAAAATACAGCTCTCTCAAATTGTCGAGCATCTCCTATAAAATTGTTATGTCAAGAAGCAGGGGAAATATGAGCTAGCTATTGCTACATATAAAGGATATATATATATATATGCACACACATATACATATATGTATATATGTGTGTATATAAATATGTGTATGTGTGTATATATATAGCAATATATGTACATGGAAATGAAGGAAAAGTTCAACAGAATGAAGAGATGAGTAGAAGTTATAAAGTAGAACTGAATGGAATTTCTGAAGCTGAAACATTCAATATTATAAGTGTTAAATTCACTGAATTTGATTAAAAGTAGTTTGGAGACTTCAGAGAGAAGAACCGAGAATTTGATGAATCTATATTGAATCTATACAAATTGAGACAGAAAAAAATGGAGACTGATCATACATTTGTTAACATCAAGGCAACTGTGAACTTGACAGAACTTGAAAAGTCCTTATGTGCAAAAAAAGAAAGAATTTCATAGTAAGCTCAAATGTAGTTTCAGTCCATAACTTTTCTTTTTCATTTTATTATTTTAAAGGTTCATTTTTATACACTGTATATGATACAAATGAGTTATATATCATAACGTGAAGAATGGTAATTTGAGGGGTGTGTGTAATAGACAATATTCTCAATTCATAAATGTTTTAAGATGATTGTGGAGGCATTGCTAATTTTCTTCTTCTAATTGCCTAACCACAAATGACACCTCCATCCATATAATCAGTTGCCCAATCATCAGAGTCATCCTTGACTTACTGCTTTAGTTCCCTGTCTCCTTTAACAATTTCATGACCAAGTTTGTGGATACTGTTCCTTAAATTCTGTCTCTACAAACTATACTGTCTGGGCTTCCTTCAAAATCATTCAAGTTGGTCTTCCTGATTTAGGCTTGTGCTTCTAAAATCTATTCCTCACGATGTTGATAGACTTGGTCTTCGTAAACACTTTTGATCATGTAAACCTCACTTAAATGCATTCATTGTCTCCCCATTAATCCAAATAAAAAGTATTTGTTTTATTTTTGCCATAGTTTATAAGGTCCTGTATAATCTATCCCCTAATTACCTCTTCAGCATCATCTCCTGCAAATTTTCTTCTTTCACTTAAAAAAAAGAAAAAAAAAAAAAAGAGATTACATTGCTAGTGAGTCACAATCAGAAAGCTTATTGCTGTAATACTTTAGGATAAAATCAATCAGATTCTAAGATTAGACTCTCTGCTTCTAGTTTATAGAAGTAAGAATTTATACAAAGAGCTGAAAATCTAACAATATTATGTTTAAAATTGATTTTCTACTGGTGGTGTTTGTACAGTAAAACACGAACAAAAAGGGTGATACAGTGGCTTATGCTTATAATCTTAGCACTTTGGAAGTTCAAGGTGGGACAATCGCTTGAGGACAGGAATTCCAGACTAGCCTGGATAACATAGTGAGATCCCTGACTCTACAAAAATATATAAAAATTAGCTGGGCATGGTGGCTCATGCCAATGCTCCCAGCTACTCAGGAGGCTGAGGCAGGAGCATTGCTTGGGCCCAGGAGGTCCAGCCTGCAGTGAGCTGTGTTCATGCCACTGCACTACATCCCGGGTGACAGAGCAAGACTCTGTCTCAAAAATAAAAAATGAAAATAACATGCGTTATGTTACCTAACAGAATTATTATGTCTCTACTTATATCTGTTTGATGTGTTTTCATCTATTTTACATTATGGATCTTGTTTTCTGGTTATAAGTGTAAAGAACTCTGAGAAAGTTCTGTGATAGTTACCTAAAATTGTAATATGTTTTGTAATCAAGTTTGGGATATTTGTAAATATCTTCTGAATTGAAATTTTAGAGAATTCCTCCTGTTCAAGGACATGTTTTCAGCTTAAAATGAGATTTTTTTTTAATTTGTAAAAGATCTATAATTACTGCTATGAAGTTTAGCAGTAATTTTTTGTTTGTTTTGGGAGAGTTAAATCATATATTTTAATCTTTTCTTCCACTATCAGATCATAGAATGACCTGTGAGTCAAAATGTTAGAGACAGATAAAATACTGACTAACATACAAATAAATCTGCAATGACAAAGCAGACATATTCTGCTTATGTTAGCTTTTAATAGAAAGGTTATCACTTTGCTTTAATATTCATTGACATATACTATTTTACATTTGTAAAATAATTTAGTTTTGAGAAATTTGCATATTTTCTATATCCAGAGACATGATAAAACCACTTTGTATGTCAATAAATAAATCTTTCAAAATATGATATAATTGATTTTAGCTTCTCTTTTCCAACCTCAAAATTAGCTCATCTGTATAGAGGATGTTGAAAGAAAAATTTTGTTACAATTGTTACTTAACTCTTAGTCTTCCCATGAAAACATACAAGAAAATTTTTGAGAGCAGAGTTCTTGTCTTCCATTGTATTTTTAAGACCCAGCATATGTGAGATGCTAACAAACACTTGTTGAAGTCATAAATCAGAATAAATGTATCTGTATTTTATGCTTATTTGATAATTGTGGATATTTGGTATGTAAAATGTTGTATCCTAGGCATTGGGACAGATACAACTGTATAAGGGATATAAGGGTGTGTTAAACAAATTCTCTGCTTTCCAATTTAATTAGAATGGTGGTATGTATGCAAATTAGGTCTTTATCTCTGAATGGGTTCTTTTATTTATATTTAAACTTGTATAAACTATAGCATTGTCTTCTCAAATCTCCCTAGTTCTGATACTGCTTTATTTGTACCACTTCTGTAGTATTTGTCATTTTTTATTCTGTATTAGAAATATTTACAAGACCTTTATTCTTCACTAGACTGCAAAAAAAAAAAAAAAGGTGAGATCCATGTTGATTGACGATCAATACTTTCAGAGTCCTTAGCAAAAGGAAGAAGTTCAGAATATATTTATTACATTTATGAATGATAAAACTACTCTGTCAGGCAGTATATAATAAATGTGTATGAGTGATCCAATATGATTTAGAGAAGGCATATATCCTTTACAATTGGAAATATTTCTTCATTCAATACACATTTACTTATTGTCACTATGTGTCAACTGTTGGGTGCTGATCATATAGAACTGAAAAAGATTGATATATTCTCTGACCTTGTGGAAATAAATATTACTTATTTAATAACTTGAAAAACAAATGTGAATAAATATGATGAAGAAATCACAGGGATTATGAGTAAAGTCTGCTGTGATAGAGGAAGTGAAGGAGTAAGGGTCTATTAGGGTATTCCTTCACAGAGAAGAAAAGAGTGGAAATTCTCAGGAATTAAAGGTATATATGTGAAAGTAGAGACTGAAGGGGCTGGATCACGGACCAAAGATAGCAAAGTGATGAAATCAGAAAAATGTGGGGTGTGTTTGGCAGCCCTTGAGTAGATCATGAATAAGAAATAATTCTAATGAGATCAAGAAGGTCAAACTCTAGAAGGGCATCAGATGTTTTAAATCTTAGCTTTATCCTGCAGTAGGGCAGGAATTGGAAGAGCTGGGCAGTGGGGAGTGGGTACTGGTAACACAAGCAAATGTTGATGAAAAGAGTCAAACTGTAAAATATTTCAAAAGATTTATTCTGTGCCAAGTATGAGTGACCAGTGGCCTGTGACACAATTTTAGGAGATGCTAAGAGCATGTGCTCAAGGTGGTCAGGTCAGAAATGTGGTCGAGACAACAGGAGGGGGTATTGCTTCCAGGTCAGAGGCAGATTCAAACATTTTCTGATTGGCAGTTGGTTGAAAGAGTTTTTCCAAAGACCTACAATCAGTAGAAGGGACCGTCTAGGTTAAGATGAGGGGTTGTGAAGACCAAAGTTCTTATTATGCAGAGAGAGCCTCCAGGTAGCAGGCTGCAGAGAGACTAGATTGTAAATGTTTCTTATCAGACTGAAGGAGTCTGTTATATCAGCCTTAAAGTCTCTGGGTAATGTTAATGCTAGCCAGCTGTGCCTGAATTCCAGTGGAACAATGGAATAATGCAATTATTCCAATGGAATAATGAGGCAGGTCCAACCCCAACTTCCAATTATGGCCTGAACTAGTTTTTCACGTTAACTTTGGAATGCCCTTCGCCAATGGGAGGGTCCATCAGTAGGTTGGGGACTTAGAATTTTATTTTGAGTTCATTGAAAGAAGCATATGTGTTGGTTACAGAAGGGATGTGGGATGGAGCAAAGAAAGAAGAAAGGAGGACACAGAATAGGAAAATCAAGAATTAGAGATATGTGTTCAAGGACTGCAATTGTCCAGTAGTAAGCCTGAACTAAGGTGAGGAGGACTTTGGAATGACTCTCTTTAAATGGTAAAAACTCTATACCTCTTCTTCATAAGAGCTCTGTAAGGCAAGGTGAAGGTAACAACTCTGTAGATCTCTTCTTAAGGTCAGATTTCTGAAGCCCTAAAATGATAACTGCTCCTTTGGCATCTCATAATTAAGCCCCAATTTTGAGAAATTCTTGTAGGAGTTTTACCTTATGTATATTAAAAAAAAATCATAAAGTCTAATAAAGCTCTCATCACTTTTACACCAAATGTCTTCTGAAACTCATAGAAATGAAAAAGGTGGAAAAAGTTAAAGGCCAAAGGCAGCTGAAGAAACAAACTGTTATTAAAATAGAGGATGGCCAGGCGTGGTGGCTCACGTGTGTGATCCTAGCATTTTGGGAGGCGAAGGCGGGCAGATCACTTGAGGTCAGGAGTTCGAGATGAACCTGTCCAACATGGTGAAACCTTGTCTCTACTAAAAATACAAAAAAAAAAAAAAAAAAAATTAGTGGAGTGTGGTGGCAGGAGCAGGTAATCCCAGCTACTTGGAATGCTGAGGCAGGAGAATTGCTTGAACCCGGGAGGCAGAGGTTGCAGTGAGCCAAGATTGTGCCACTGCAATCCAGCCTGGGCAACAGAGAGAGATTCTGTCTCAAAATAAATTAAAAAAAATAAAGAAATAAAATAGAGGAAGTTCAAGCATCCTGGTCATCTTGAGATTCCCAATTTTAGTGCTTAAGAGGAACATACACAAACGTTCATCCAGAGCTACATATATTTTGATCACTATTGCCCTTTCGTACATAAAAATGCTTATACACTTGGACAAATCTTCCTATCCATTTTCTTCTTGTTAACCTGGACAAAACATAAGCCAGTTTTTTGACTTGAGCAATAAGGAAGATTTTATTTCTATAGTTCTCTAAAGCAATGAAAACAAACATGTAGAAAAAGTTTATTACTACTATGAGAAATACAATCTCTTAGTAAACAAAAGAAGATGTCACTTATCTTAAAAATATTCAGTAGAAAATTAAATTTTGACTAATTTACTGTTCCATGAACAGCGCTACTTTTGTAACTATTTCTCCTGGAAGATCCATGAGTCTCTGAAAGTGTTATTCAAGTTTTCCCTAGAGTCTAATGAAAATAATTTGCTAATGGATTTTCGTTTGATCTGTTTTGAAAAGCAAAGAAGGGCACAAATGATTAGCATCTGAATGTGAGATATAAGAGAACTTCCTTTAAAAAATGATGCTCTCATAATACAAACAAAAGGCATGATAAATGTTTTTGTCAAATCCATAAAAGAAATAATAGAGAGGACACTGCCTTCCCTCATGAAGGATGTACAAGGGTGAGGAATATGCCTTGGCAGATCACTTGTACATTACTTTTTGGTATGGGACTAGCTCGCCCTTTTTAGTATCCAGTTGTAAACAACTGAAGAGGCTTCAACATTTTGATCAATACTTAGTTCTGCTCTTGCAAGTACCATGTTTTTTAAATGTATGGCTTTAGGCTTGTGTTACCCGAAATAAACTGATACCATGATGGAATTAGGTTTGAGATAATATTTTTTTAAATATATTTTTGGAAAAATATTTTTAGAGTAAAATAATAAAATTTACAAGGATACATAGAAGAATAATGTAGAAGTTTTATTTTGTTTTTAGCACCTTCCGTTTTACTCACCAGACTTAACTGCTATTAACAGTTTCTTATTAAATAAAGTATGAAACATAGAAGAAATTAATTACTAAGATTACATAAAATAACACTATGCATATGCAAATTATTTTGTGATTTACTAATAACTTTTATATACTTTTAAGATCTGCATACAACTTTTTATGGAGGGGAAACAAATTTAGAAAGAAAAGTGGCAAATTACATCACTTAGCTAATGATTGGGGGTAGAATTTTGATATACATCTGCTGTCTTTAAGACTACTATCCAAAACAACTGGATATGCTTATGCAATCTGCAGAGGATATCACTATTCAGTGGAAGAAAACAAGACAATAAAGATTCCTAAAAGCCGGCCGGGCGCGGTGGCTCAAGCCTGTAATCCCAGCACTTTGGGAGGCCGAGACGGGCGGATCACGAGGTCAGGATATCGAGACCATCCTGGCTAACACGGTGAAACCCCGTCTCTACTAAAAAATACAAAAAACTAGCCAGGCGACGTGGCGGACGCCTGTAGTCCCAGCTACTCGGGAGGCTGAGGCAGGAGAATGGCATAAGGCGGGAGGCGGAGCTTGCAGTGAGCTGAGATCCGGCCACTGCACTCCAGCCTGGGCGGCAGAGCGAGACTCCGTCTCAAAAAAAAAAAAAAAAAAAAGATTCCTAAAAGCCAGTTGGTAAATGAAATTAATTTTAGAAAAGCAATCTTATGGTAGCATAGTACATAAATATCATTAACACAATGTGAGGAAATGGCAATATAAGAAACAGGAAAATCGAAGAATCTTTCCTATGCTGTTAAACTAAGCACTAAACAAATGAACGATCAAACTCCAGTTAATATTGGAGTCTTGCCCTCAGAATAAGAAATGATCCATTGCAACTGATAATCCATTTCCAAACATTATACATTATATTAGATATGCCTGGAATTTCTACTTCAGAGTTTTCAACGGTAACACCATGGAATACAGATTTCAGAAGATGCAAAAAACAAAACAAAACAAAACAAAAAAAACCCCAAAAACCAAAAAACAAACAAACAAAAAAACAGGATTACACAAATTTAGGATAAGCAATATACCATATTTTTTGTCCCATCCCTTTGGATATCACAATAGACACAAAGATATTAAAAGTTCAGTGGATTTTTACAGAAAAGAAACCTATTTAATGTTGTTTATACTAGGTTTTCTCAAATTTATTTGACCCTTGGTTCCATTATTGAATTTACACTATTAAGTTCACTGGACAATATTTTAGGAAATGCATCTTATATGTAGAAAAAATGGGACTGCAAGTGTAGCAAGTCAGTTAATGGAGTAAAGGACACTGTCCATCACATGTCATTTTATACTTTGTTCTTGTTCTTGATTTTGTAGACAAAGGCAAAGAAATCTGTGGACAGTTTGTTGAGAACTCTCACAATTAATTCTAAACACTAACATACTCAAGAAAACTTGATCTGGGGAAGACATTTTTAACCTTTTATTGTACATACTGTTTGACTTATTTCAATCTACATGGATACAATCAATCAATTAAATAATGAATCAACACACATTTTCTTTGTTTACAATTCATTCTGCAGGACTGACATGAAATCCGACTCAAGAGACTTGCAACTTAATTGAGATGGCTAGGGCATGGATACACTGGCAAATTATAAAACTATGAAATGTTAAATATACATTATAGGAAATGTCACAAGCACGAATGATTAGTTACTGAGAGTGTTATGCTGTAAGTTCAGAAGCAGTGAGATCACAGTGGGCTGGTTGTGACCTGGGCTGGTGATGAGGTTTCTGAGATTCATATATGCTAAAGCATATATTTATGGCTAAGTTCAGGCACAGTTTGAAAAATGGCAAAATGCTAAAAAGCAGGCAAGTATACTTATAAATTTGCATTTTTGAATTAGAAAAGACATTTACTGGTAAGAAAAAAAAAAGAAGCTAGGAAATTGGTCAATCCGCAGAACTTCAAGAAGATGGCTTTGAATGAAAACAGTGAAACAAATGGAATGAGGGACTAAAACATGTGTATTAATTAGTTGAGCACATTACTCAATCACAGTTCATCATCTTTGCCCACTTTTAAAGGACGAGATGCACAAATAGGTATCCATTTAGATGGAGCTGAGAGTTAGGAAAGGAATGGAAATTTCCCAGTGAGGCATTTCTAAGCTTTGGCTCAAAGATTTTAAGTAAAATTAGACATCAGAAATTCATACAGAGATATTTCTCTGAATCTATAAGTCATGAATTAATTTGGATAACAAAACTGCTTAGAAAAAATAAGGAATGTAGCTAGATGGAATAAATCTAACAATGCAGGATTTGCTATATTGTTTATATGTGGAAGTTTATTTGGGCTTATAATCTCAAATATACAGGTATCATTCCTTGGCATACTTTAATGAAATCTGTATTTTCACAAATATGAATATAGGCCACACAGATTACTTTCCCCAGAATTTTAAAGCATAAAGGAAATTACATCTAATTGAGTCAACCATCTTTTTCTTCATGTAACTTATGAGAGCACTAGGCAGAAATAACTTGATGTATACAAAGAGTTCTCCCAGTTCTGCCTCCTGCATTATTTTGACAATACTATAATCCAAAAAACAGACATTAAGCCCTAGAATAGTGCATTTCAATAAACATTAATTTTTAAAACATAAGATATATATATATGTTATATATATGCATGTAAATTTGCTCAAGGAAGCATGCTGAAATGCAGTCTACAATTAGGAAACATGATCTGAAAACTGTTAGTTAAAAGCTGAACTACTTAAATGCTCCTCTTTTACTGAATCCCAAACCATATCACAGTTCAAGACATTTTTACAGAACAATTAAAAATGCTAATCCAATAATAATTTGCAAAACCTAACCATGATCTAAACCGTGTCAAATCTATTCTGAACCAAAATCATCCACAGTGAATCAGTAGCTCTAATTCCCTTGCTCAGTTCAGACTACTCTGAGCTGTGTTATTTCCAGTCATGAGAATGAGCCAGACTCATCAAGGAACCAGCAACTCATTGAAATAAAAGGACGTAAATTAAGCAGTTGGATGATCTGCTTTTTGCTTCTTCTAAGAAAGCTGATGACATGTCTCATGTATTCATTTTTTCCTTTAAAAATATTTGTTGAACACCTACTATATGCTCTGTACTGAATTGGTCACTGGGAAATAAAGTGGAAAAGTTAACAGTGATGTTGCCCTTGTGGAACATACTAGTTTAGTGGAAGAAAGTAGACACTAAGCAAATATTTTCCCCAAAATTAGGGCATTTGATTGTGACATGTATGCAGAAAAAGAAACAAAAGTACTTATAAGAGTAAATGATACAGGGGTCTCCTAAACAAATGTTGCAGTTAGAAACTGGAAGCCGAATCCAAAAGCAAGTCTCTTAAACTACATTTGGCTGGTGAGCGAGTAAAATTTTTTTGAATGTGTAAGTGATGCAAATCTATGCAGATACTTTATATCCTGACTCTTCACACCCCTTTTCATATAATTTCTGTATTGGGCTCATTGCAGTTAAAATAATGTTTATACTATAGAGAATGGCTTACAACTGCATGAGCTATGGAAGGATGAGAAGATCTAGAGCCAAATTTTTGTCTTGGCAGCTTTACAAGTCTGTAATTTTTCAGATTGTTTAAAAATGTGATTATTATATTTATTTTAGCACATCTATTATTTTAATCTGACATCTCTGGGTCATATTTAAGTCTGACTTAAAGCATTTGACAATGTTTAATTCTTGTCTAATTAATTTTACTTCTCAGTTTGACTAGTAGAGATCAAACTATGTATTATGAGAACATAGCAGTATTATCATGTTCAGAGAAACAATACCTTGGGAAACTAAGAAAAGCATAAACCTGAGCATCATTCCATGCTGGAAAAATATAGTAAATTTGAAACCATTTGTCATCTCTAAGTTACACATTTAAAGAATTTAAAATTGTGTATAATTTAATATATTAAAAACATATGGGTATAGATGCATTTCACTTGCATCTATTTGCATTTATTTTGCATTTATTTATGTTTCCATTCTTCAGAGTACCTTTCTCTTTGTATTTGCTTCTTGAATGGCAGGCCGTTTTTCATTACACCTTGCTTTGTAAGACTTGAAAAAAAAAAAAAAAAAAGGAAAAGTAAAACTCCTACACTTCACGAATATAAAGGGATGTAATTTGTGAGGTTATAAATGGCATCTTTTTACTGTAATAAAATAAGCAAAGAATAAATAAAACATAATTAAACTGAAGCCCATTAGTGAGATATGAAACAACACAAAAAGGGACTCAAAGGATTTAATAGCAAATCTTCAAAGAGCATTCTTATTGTGTAATAAATGTTTGACTAAGAAGGAAAACCTCCTCAAAATGCCCTTCAACATCCCAGGATTTCCACTGCAGGTAGGTGGGGAAGAACCATGTTTTCTACATGGGTAGTAGTGCCTTCCTTGTTTCTATTTGAGTGCAAAAAAGGGAAATTGGGAAGCATTGAAATAAAGTCTAATTCTAACATAATTTATTTTTAGTTCTGTCAATGACTTAGAAAGTTACTTAACTTTCCAAACCTCAGTTTTCACATCTGTGAGTGGGTACTACAACAGTCTACTGCATGAAGTGATTGTGAAGAATTTTTTGAAACGCAGCATGTAAAGTGCATTATTGCACAGTATAGCATACAATAAGCTATCTATTATGAGGAACATTAAAACAAAGAAATTATATGCTAAACACAAAAGAAGTAGGAAATACAGATACAGTGATTAAATAGAAGTCAAGAGAAGAGGGGACTGTAAACATAGTAGCATTTGATATATTTTTGTGGTTTCAACACATAAAGAAAGGAACCATATTTAACAGTCTTTTGAAGTCATATTTTGTTTTCAGAAGCTATGTAATCCAGAATCTATCCCTCAACCCCCAGCACCACCCCAAGTTTTATATTATGCTTTCAATTTAAAAATGTGCTTTGCTGTAAAATCACATCTTATTGGTTAAAAGATTCACATGGGTATTACTAGTCACTACCAGGTGCTAGAAATAATGAAGAGGGTTTGAAAGCATCTAATTTGGGATTGAGATGATTTTGCAATAGTTTCTTAGTAACTGTATAATATCCTGTGGTGGAGCTTTATATTGTAATTGATACTTGAGGAAAGCTCAGACATTCTGGGGCTAAAACTTCTATGCTCAATGATTTATTATGTTAAATATGTTTGAGAGTTTCAGTTCTAAACATTTTAATGCATTGGACATATTATCATTGCCTAACCCTGTTCTGTCTGTCAGTTAGGTAAACTGGTAGTCCTCAATTGGATATAAGGTGCAAATGATTTGTTCTGTTCGCCCTGAACATAAATGCAGCTGACTCTCCTTAGTGACAAAGTATAAATAGATCATGTTATATAAGGCACATTGAGTTTTTTTTAACCTTTCGAAAGAATTAGCATTGCACATAGCATTACTATTTAGGAATTTCCTCCACATAGAACATGGTGTTTAAAAGTCTACTCCTACTGACACCCATCAAAACCAAGAGAGCAAACAGAGATTGAGAATATATTTTGAGGAGTCTTTGTAGGTGAACATAGATTTATGTAGTCATAGGCACAGATACCTTGCCCAACACTGCAAATTGGAAGCTGGTTAAGTGAAATTTCTATTTAAGAGAGAGACTAGCACAAACTATTTCCTTAGTTGCCTGTCAGGTGGCTATTTTTACTGACTTAGTAAAAAGACAGATGGCTATTTTTACTGACTTAGGAAATAGAGTAGTACACAGTACAGTCCTTAAATTTCATACCTACTTTGAAAGTCCTAACTGCATTGTTACATGTTTCTAGTAGTAGTGACAGCCAAGAGATATAAATCTGTTTAATATGCAGAGGGAAGACCGCAGCCTACTGAGGATGCAATGCTTTAGAAATTCATGACTCACCCGGAAATTCATGATTCATAGTTATACCAGTGGTTCTCCACAATTTGCCCCAATGAGCATTTCTGTGTCTAAAAAGACACTGTGAAAATCCAGGAGAGTGTAATCCTCTTTTGTCCGATGCCAATCAACATGATAATGACAAGACCAAGCTTCTTGAAGAAGACAGAAGCTTTACACTAATCTTGCGGTATCTTTGGCAAGTGGGGACCATATTGGGCACTTATGGATCTGGGCAGTTTTCCCTGCAGACAGAGATGCAGCATTCCCTGATCTATGTGTACTTTGCATGAGTCAGGTTGTTATCTCACCCACATGAAAGAACATCTGATCATTTCCCTACGTCTATGGTATCTTTCTATCAATCTCTCTCACCATTGCATGTGACAAGTGTGTATTAGCTGGAAACTTTGGTGGAATCCAGATATTATATTCTGTTCCTATCATTGTACTGCCTTGGCAACACCACTGACATGAGAGACAAGTGGTAATTGTGGATTCAGAAATATTGGAAACTGGAAGAGTTATATTTTCTCACCTGGAGCACATTTTAATAATACTTGGAAATGTCTGGACATATTTTAACTTCATATTTGTTCTGCCAGAAAATAAATTGAATAGTCCTTTAGGAATTATAAGGCCAAAGTGAGGGAAAATCAACCAGAGTACTGAGTGAATCTCATTTTATTATAGAATCTGGGGCTGACTGGCCATATAATTAGGTAACTAATTAGAAAAAATAATTAACATCTTAAGACTCTCAGTTCATCATCTGTACATGGGAGACTATATTTCTCTGGAACATTTTTTAGAGAATTTTTAATTTCTAAGAAAATGTATATCAAATAGTCATTTGAAGATTATAAAATACCATCTTGTAAAAAATAGTTAGCAACAATTATTTGTATATAAATTAAGAATAAATGGCCAAGAAAGAAGTTAATTACATTAGAGTCTGAAATTATTTGATAATTAACCAACTGCAAGTGCATTTATTTGTGTATGACAAAATGACGTATGAGGATAAAATATAATTGGAATATGTTGATTTGTTTATTAATATTTTTAACTGAACTTATCCTGAGTAAAAACATGATAAGAAAGTAACTATTTATTGATTACCACAGGGTTAAATTTGTCAATTCCATGACTCTTTCTTTTACTGAAGACCTTGGAATAAAATAGGAAAAAAATGGGTTAAGGTTTAGGAATAAAGTGAACATACTTTTGAGCTGATGAAAGAAAATATCATTATAGAGATGAAAATCCAAAACAATAGAAAAATAAATTAATGGTCAAACCATTCACTTCCTTTTGAACAGTCTGTTTTAATGGCAGTTGCAAAACATTAACCTGAGAAAAAAGGAATTAGTGAAGCAAAGGTGATTAGATAAAGGTGCTTTAACTAGTCATTTTTCAGCTGCCACAAGATATAGCAGTTCACCAATTCATCCAGTCTTTTTCCTCGCTTTCATCTAGTATTCAACATAAAGTCTTTTATCTGTGGATATAAGTTAGAGTCGCAAAATTCAGAGAAGGCTGGGGTTTCAGTAGAATAAATGTTCGGATTCATTCTCGTATCTCTACAGATGATGGCAATGAGGTCTAGAATTGTTCTATGCTTTACCTGAGGCCAGTCTCCTGACAATGGGTGTTTCTTTTCCAATACACTATGCTGATAACTTTTGAAACTTCTTAATAAAATACTTATCAATGAACTCTCTGGTGGGTTCACCAGTGATTTTGCTAGAAATTAAGATATGACAATGTAGTTTTCTAAGGAAATAGCAAAAGGATATACTATTGAAAAAACCTTTTTTCTAATACTTCTGTTTTTTTTTTACATTTAAACACAAAGCGATACATCTCTACTAAGTGTTCAGAAAGAAGTATATTGAATAAAAAGTAAAGAGCTCTCTTATTTTATCCCAATCCCACTTTTTCCATGTTTTCTTTCTTAATTCGAGTGTATTCTTCCAATCTTCCTTTAATAAATTGATGTGCCCATACATATATATCCACATACAAATACTCAGAAAGACTTTGGCTACAGCAAGCTAAATATATTAAAGAAGCCAACTTGTGCACTAAGAAAATTCATCAGCTCATTTTATCTAAAAGTTTAGATGAAAGTAGGCTTCAAGGATAAACTCATTCAGTGCCTTGGGCAACGTCTCCTGCTGATTTTCTGTTAAGCTCTGCCTCCCCTATGAATCGAGGTATTAGCGGGATGGCTTCAGCATTTCTGTGTCTTCCATTCCCATACAGTGACATCCTGAGAAAGAGAGGTTTCTTTAATAAACTGTCCCAGAAGGGAAAGAACTTTCCTAGAAGGTCCCCAAGAAACTTCTTTTTATAACACATAGGCCTATACTGGAGCACTTTCCTGAACCAATCACTGTCAAGGAAGATGGGTTTGGAGAATTTTGGGTGAGACTACTTTCTATAGAGGCATGTGATACATGAAGAAATGTGAATTCCTCAAGACAATGGATGATCAAGAAGGGGAAAGAAAGGTATGGATGATAAGTAGACAATTTATCATGTTCACTACACACATACAAATAAATAGTTCTTTCCCTTTTCCTGTGTCTCTCTCTATATATATAAACATAATAACATATCTTGAACGCCTTTTGTGCCATTGTATACAGCTCTACCTTACTTTTTTTTTTTTTATTTATTTATTATACTTTAAGTTCTAGGGTACATGTGCATAACGTGCAGGTTTGTTACATATGTATACTTGTGCCATGTTGGTGTGCTGCA
>NW_012115932.1:5692502-5709528 GCF_000951035.1 Colobus angolensis palliatus
ATTGTCCGGCACTCACTAGTGAGATGACCCCAGTACCTCAGTTCAAAATGCGGAAATCACCGGTCTTCTGTGTCTTTGGCGCTGGGAGTTGGAGACTGGAGCTGTTCCTATTCGGCCGTCTTGCCCCGCCCCCTGTTTTCTTTTCCTCACCTTACTATTTTTAATTGCTTTATAGAAGGCTATAGTTCAAATATTCCACAGTATCTAACCAATCTCCTAGAGATGTGAATCACTTTTTATATTTGTCAAGCCTTTCTCTTAAATTTGAAGGAGGCTTGAGTTAAAAACTTTTCAAAATTTGGAGGATGCTCAAGTAAAAATTTTTAAAATGACCCTCATTGCAATGCTAAAACCAAACTAAAAATTCAATCCTAAGCTATCTACATCTTATAAACATTTATATGAAACTACTGTAGGGGATAGCAATGTGTGCCTGGTCCTGTGAGCTTAAAATACATACTGTAAACAGTAATTGGTAAACTTTCAGACACCATATTTCTCTGGTTCTCATGTAAAGCAAAATGAAAATTCATTAGCAGTGAAAAAAAGGAAAATGAGTGTGGCAAAATGCTTTTTTCAAAAAGCATAAAGATCCAGTTGAAGCCAGTCGTAGCAGTGCACACCTGCAGTCCTAGCTATTTGGGAGGCTGAGGTAGGAGCATCCCTTGAGGCCAGTCCAGCCTGAGCAGCAAAGTGAGACTTTGCCTCTGATAAAGAAGAAAAAGATCCAATTGAGACAGAATTTCTTCCTAGGAATTCATTTTAGATAAAATATTATGAAACCAACTTTGAATTAATTAAATATCTAACTTTCCCAACTAAGTGAACAACATTGAATTTATCCCCTATCTAATGTCAATGCCTGAAATTTACTTCCCTTCAGAGGACTGTAAGACTCATGTGATCAAGGACAATGACTGTCTTGTCGATTATTATATCCCCAGAGTCTAGCACTGAGTTTGGCCCTGGAAAACAGTAGTCCCTCAATGAATATGTATTGACTGAATAAATAAATGAATGAAATCAAGAGCAGTAAAGAATAGTATTGACCTTGAATTTTACTCGGGGTGACAGAATAAAAATAGTTGTATTTCAAGATCAAATCCTAAGTGCTATAAGGAAGGGCAAAGGTCCTATGTGACAAGTGAAATTAATAACAATTAAAAATTAATAAGTTAAAATTAATAGAAACATGGACTCACTGAATGTTTAAATGATCATAGTCCTATATCCTATCTATATGAACTATTACAGTCTTATTTTAGGGTTATTTTGTTGCAAGGAATGGTGAAACACTCAAGTAATCTCAAATAAATAGAAGGAGAGAATTTACTATAATGAGAGGTGTATTTCATGGGGATTGAGGTACAGAGACCACTACTCAACTGGGAATCATAGAAATAGAGCCAGTTCTCTCTCTACTCATGCCCAATCATCCTCTCTCACGCTGACAAATTACTAATTCTGCTCCTTCATGCTCTGAATAAATCATGGCTAGAGATTCCTTCTCCCTCCTTGTGTTCTTTTGCCTCTTTCTTTATCAATTTATTTGAGACAGGGTCTCACTCTGTCACCCAGGTTGGAGTGCAGTGTCATGATCTTGGCTCACTGTGGCCTCTGCCTCCTGAGTTCAAGCAATTCTCCTGCCTCAGCCTCCCAAGTAGCTTGGATTACAGGCATGCACCAGCAAGCCCGGCTAATGTTTGTATTTTTAGTGGAGACAGGGTTCTGCCATGTTGCTCAAGCTGGTCTTGAACTCCTGAGCTCAAGCAATCCACCTGCTTCGGCCTCCCAAAGTTCTGGGATTACAGGCGTGAGCCACTGCACCTGGCTGCCTCTTTTTAAAATACAGTAATTGTACTTTGTTCCAAAGTTTCACTGATGAACACCTTTAATATCCTATTTTAAAAGTGCAAACTAAAATATCTTTTTTTTACTAATCTTCTATTTTCTGTTCAAACAGTAAGTAGCCAGCCACCCTCTGTAGGCTACATCTAGGCTAATGTATGCCTCAGTGTCATGTAACATGGTAATCTTTCAGCAGGGTTGTAAACTGACAGCCTTTCTGAGGAGTTCGTGGGAAAGTGAACAGGCACAAAATAGATACAGAGCAAGCATTTCCTTATTGGCTATTTTTTGAAATTATAAAATCAATATATGTTTATCTCTAAATTTCATTATATGTACTTGTATATTTTCTTCCAGTCTGATTTTATTTGTATAATTCCAATTGCATATAAAAATTTTAAAAAGAGATGTAGGTTCACACTTTGCTTATTTTTTTAGATATCTCTTTTTCTGGTTGCTTATTTATATTACTTACTCCCTTAGAAAACATCAGTTTAAATGACTGTATAATGGTCTCTCTTATGAATGCATCACATCTTTATATACTTACCTGCAAATCTCCTGCCATCAGACTTGAAGACACAGTAACAAAGTAGTAAATATCATTTTACCTGAATATTTCTATGCACTCTCATTAGATTCTTAAGATAGATACCTAGAAATAAATTTTTGAATAAACTGTCATGAACATTTTAAAGACCATCAAAATATATTGTCAAATTGCTTTTATAAAAGTTTGTATTTACTTTTGGTAAAAGTGAAAGATGCTATTATTTCATCTTCAATAATTATCCCTAGCATGAGGCTAACGACCTTATCTAGTAACTAGACTATTTCTATAAAGTATGAAGAAGGAATTTCTAAATAATAGAAAAGGCATTGATAGTGCTTGGAATACTGAAATCTAGACTTCATTGAGAATGTATTTCTTATTTTGAAGTTGCTTTCAAATTTACTTTTATAATTTGCAACTTATGTAGGCTAGCCACTAATCAAAATGGTCTTAAAATTTGTATCATGGAATGTTAGACCCCAGACCATCAATACAACCTTAATAGTTTTAATTAATTAATTTATTTGCTTATATTTTTTAGTCTCAGATATTAAATATGCACGCTAATCCTAGGCTGTGCTAAGGTAGTGGGGATGAAAATACAAATAAAATGTTTTTCCACAACTCCAAATTACAAGGTAAGAAATAGACAGGAAAACAACCTATTGCATTGCAAAAAGTGACATAAAAGAAGAATACTTGCAGAGCTATGGGTGTTGAAAGGAAGAAATGAGTAACTGCCACGAGACACAAGCAAGAGCGTCTGCCTAGAGAAATGACATTTCTCTCAGTATTAACACGGAAACACTTATTTGAAAACAAACAGTAACTGAGTAAACCCGTGGCTGGAGAAGAGAAAGAAGAGATAGATTTGGCCAGATAGTAAAGTGTCTCTATGTCAAATAGCTTGGAATTTATTGTGAGAGAAAGAACAAGACACCGAAGGCAGAGGCAAATTAGAGGTTGTTGGAACTATCCAGGGAAAGATGAAGAGGTGCTGATAATGCTGAGTCCCTGGAAAGCAGTGAAGAGACTTGGTGATATTCAGGAGATAAAATCAATGATGCTTATCGACCAATTAGATGTGGTTGCTAGAGAATGCAGAGCTGAGTCTTTTTCAATGGGTTTATTAATAGATGGTGAATCTGTGAACATGATACAGAGCCAGCTGGGGGCAGTTTGAACTGTATTACGTTTTCAGTAATCAAAAGATATGGTGTGTGTATGAATTTGAAACTTTTGTGGGGAAGTTGAAACTGGTGAAAAAAATTTTAGAGTCAATGTGAAAAGCAAATCACCTAATATTTGACAGATCAGTAGGATGACTATAGTTTACAATAATCTATCATAAATTTTGAAATAGGTAGAATAGTTTGAGTGTTTCTAGCATACAGAAAAGGCATATTTAAGGTAATGATATCTAAATTACACTGATTTGATACTTATGAGTTCTATGAATAAATTAAATTATCACATGTACCCCCAAAATATGTACATATGTTTAAATAAAAAAAAAAATAAAGTAGATAAGAAATTTGAGAGTCAAAAGCAAATACATAGAATATAAATCATATTCAAAAATATCAACTGGGGAGAGTATAAAAGGAAAGAATATAATATATGAAATGGAACACTAACAAGAATAAATGTCTTAAAAATTATACAGGACAAAAGAGCTACTAAAGGGACAGAATCAATGTTTCTAAAATATTAGTGCAATGTCACTAAGGAAGAGAATTAGTGTTTGAGAAGCTCAAAAATAAGAAATGATCAACTTTGTCAGAGACAGCAAGTCAAATGAGAGTTAAGCTTTGACAGGGCAGTGTCACAGCCAATGAAGTTTATCCAAAGTGCAATTATTACTAATTAAAAAATTTTCTAATGCCCCGCCATGACATCTTGAAATGTACTCAGCATTGACATTTTTTTTTTTCATTTGGAGAATGAAAAATAAAATATCAGGACTAAAATTGCCCAGAGTTTGTAATTATGGACCCTTGCTGACCTGAGCCATTTACATTATTAGCTTTTGAGGAGGAATAAGTCAGATTGTACTAGATGAACTAGAGAATAGTGATAATTAGATAGTGGAAATGTAGACTACTGTCTCAAGAATTTCATGATGAGATGAACACTACAATAGATGTAAGAAACTTCATTGTGGACTGAAAATATAAATTGAGAATGCGTCTGAGGGTGAAGAGTTTGAGGATAGAGGAAGTAAGTTAAACGGTGATCAGAAATAGATGAGTCTGACAACTCAGTGCTTTAACCCAAGATGACAAAGTGAATTTTTATTCAAAATGGCAGTTATGTTTTTAAAATTCCGTAGAGTTAAGATTTAGTAGTTTTATATGGTATTTCTGGTCGACAAAATGAATTTTCTTTCTGACTAGTTCAAGTATACAAACCCCTGCAACTTGCCACCATAGTCAACATGTCCAGAGCATTTGGTAAGTTTTTTTTTTTTTTTTTTCTGAGACAGAGTCTTGCTCTATTGCCCAAGTTGGAGTGCACTGGCATGATCTCGGCTCACTGCAACCTCCACCGCCCGGGTTGAAGCAATTCTCCTGCCTCAGCTTCCTGAGTAGCTGGGACTACAGGCACACGCCGCCATGCCTAGCTAATTTTTGTATTTTTATTAGAGATGGGGTTTCACCATATTGGCCAGGCTGATCTCGAACTCCTGACCTCGTGATCTGCCTGTCTCAGCCTCCCAAAGTGCTGGGATTACAGGTGTGAGCCATTGTGGCCTGCCCCATTTGGTGAATCTTATCCATGTATACTTTGTACGTTTCAAATGCCATGAGTGTGACCAAGAATAAAATGTAGAAAAGCATAACATTCCACTGGATAAAAAATTGTCCTAGTACATCATGCCTCTTGGAGACCTATTAGAACATAAAATCTGTGAGTGGAGAAATTCTGTCTATCTTTTTCAATACTTGTCTCCAGGACCTAGCACAATTTCTGGTACATGCTGGACATAATAAAGTGGATTGAGTAAGTGACTTTTGGGAGCACTAGATTGGAGACCTTAGATCCATAGAAAACTGAGTTATTCATTTGCATTTTGTAACAGGGAACAGAAGAACAACTGAAAAGATAAAAGTCTAATAGTTGGTCTCTAAAAGCAAATTAGCATTGGAGAAAAGATAACAAGCGTTAAAGAGAGGAGAGGTGAAGCAGGCATGGAGGCCTTTATATTGTAATCATTCACCTGTTTCCTCTGCTTTTCGATGTCTGCTTCCTATGTAATTTTCTCTAATCATAAATCTATTACCCCTTTCTTTTTCTCCCCCTACTTTTCTTCTTTCCGTCTTTGCTAGTGAAATTTTTGCATTTAATTTTGTAAAGTAACAGCCAGCTGGCTGATATTCTTCCGTGTGTTAGATAAAGAACAACCGGTGTCGTTTTTTCCAAATTATAACTTATGTCCTGCTCCACACTGTTTTCAGGAACAAGTCTAAAATCCTTTAGTTTCTTAAGCCCATGCTTAATTGGCCATATCTATTTCCCCAGTATTAGTCTATGTCTCTTTTCTCTCTTCCTTATCATGTTTTTCAATTGTTCTCCTTTTCCTTATTAGAGTCTTTGTACCAGCCATGCCTGAAATGCTTTGTTCAATCCACTTTCCTTCTTATAATTAACTACTACTGACCATGTAGACCATGGCTGTTTCCCTAATTCTAAAACTTCACTCCGGGCTGTGCTCTTCGTAACAAATCTTATTATACATTTGTTAATTAACTGTCTGTTTTTTCTTGTGTAGTATCATTTGCTCCTATAGAATATAAACTTCACAATGTCAAGGATTTGCTGATTTGTTTATCTCTATTTTCTCATTGTCTGATATAGTGCCCAAACATAATGGGCACTTAATAAACAGTTGTTGGAAAAATAAATAAATGGGCTGGGTGTGGTGGCTCATACCTGTAATCCCAATGCTTTGGAAGGTAAAGGTGGGTAGACTGCTTGAGCCCAGGAGTTTGAATGCACCTGGGCAACATGGCGAAACCCCATCCCTATAAAAAATACAAAAAATTAGTCTGGCGTGGTGGTGCGTGCCTGTAGTTCCAGTTACTCAGGAGGCTGACGTGGGAAGATCGCCCGAACCCAGGAAGTCAAGGCTGCAGTGAGCCAAGATTGGGCCTCTGCACTGCAACCTGGGCAACAGAGTGAGACCCTGTCTCGATAGATAGATAGATAGATAGATAGATAGATAGATAGATAGATAGATAGATAGATAGATAGATGATAGATGATAGATAGATAGATAGATGCATAGTTACATACATTCATACATATATACATTCATACATACATATATTCATACATACATAGACGTTGGGGAAAAACCATGAGCCTCTAACAATTAGTATAACTTTAAGTGAGTCTCAAGGAAAGGTATTTGGGATTATAGTTCAGAGAAGATCCAGCGTAAGGTTGATTGTCAATATTGTGGTGAGAAAGTGGAAAAGTCGAACTTTTGATTAAATGAATCCTAACTACCTAAAATTCATAATATTTTCAAGTAAATGATTGCTTAATGTTCAATGTTAATTAAAGAACAAATTCCGATTTTTAAAATATCGGTAATCATCTTTACTTATGTTGCACAATTGCAGGTTTTGTCCAGGTATCAGCATATAATCTATTATAAATTCTCAGAATTAAATATTTTACAAATTTACCATTTCAATACTAGATAATGATTATTTCTTTCCTTGATGACTGAAACTTTCAGTCAGCTGCTGAGCTATCAATCTGGATGCCAGAAATTACAAACCATGTTGTACTGAAAGTCAGGAAAATGGACTGAGTTTCATTTTCAATAATAAGAGCTGGGATCATGCAGAGATAGTTAGATAGATGCATACTTACATACATCCATACATATATACATTCATACATACATGTATTCATACATACATAGATGTTGGGGAAAAACCATGAGCCACTAACAATTAATATAACTTTAAGTGAGTCTCAAGGAAAGGTATTTGGGATCATAGTTCAGAGAAGATCCAGTGTAAGGTTGATTGTCAATATTGTGGTGAGAAAGTGGAAAAGTTGAACTTTTGATTAACTGATTAACTGAATCCTAACTGCCTAAAATTCTTAGTAACCAAGAATTTTAGTTACTACCTAAACTTTTTAGTAAATTTTAATGATCCAGAAATTCATTGTTTCTAAAGATCCTATTCCACCACATTTTTTTTTATTTTGATAATGTGTATACAACATAAAATTTACTATTTTATCCCTCAATTTTAAGATTTAATTGAGACAGTGTAATAGTAAACACTGGTTAGCTTTTGTTCCCCAAGTCTGTTTCTTCTATTTACTGTAGTCACTGTTATACTCTGTTTCTCAATGGTTCTATTATTTTGATTTGACCGTATGGCTGGGTTGTAGCTCCTTGGATGTGGATTGTGAGCCAAAGCTGATATGCACCCCTTCTATACCTGCTCCATAAAATCCTTCCATTTTGAATTCTTCTATGCCTTTTCCTCATCTAGTGGTTGACTGAGAGGACTCCAGAGAATAACAGACACAAAAGCTGAAATGATGATGGTTTCCTGAATGACCATTTGGATGGTGATCTGCCACACTGGACCACCTTCGCTCACTTAGTATGGAGTGAAATTTGCAATCTGGATGCTTAGCAGTTACAGAAACGGCATTACCCTAACAAATACAACTTTCCACAGCAGATGTAAGTGTAAATTAATAGCTTTTCCACGTATTGGACTAGTGAAACATCTGGTGGGTGCTTTTCCTTTCATTTGTTTTCTCTTAATTGGCCAACATCTGGAAGTTGATGGCAACAATTGGGAAGACTGCTATACATTACCAGTGGCAGAAATCCTAGCTAGTATATGGTGTCCACCTTTTTGGAGTTGGCACAATTCTACATAGGATGTCAAAGGAAGACCTGAGTTTATATCAGAGTATAATGATGGTAGCTACGACAACAAGGTGGTGGCATTTATTTCTGCTGAAAATATCTGAAGTGCCTGCTGCACCTTTTCCAAATGGAATGCTCCGCTTAGAGTAATTTGCACATACATCCAATTCCAAATTGCTGCAATTCCTTACCACAATTCCTTACCTTGCTGAGCTCCATTCCTTACTATTTAGGGAAAAGGGTCTCAGCATAGACCCGCCATGTCACTGTTGGTTCTCTTTTCATCCCATCAGGAAGGTAAGAGGGGAGTACAGGATTGCTCTGACTGGGGAGAACCTGAGCCTTAGCTAAAGAGGATAGGGTAGAAAGTGTTCCTTGTGAGAGAGAGGGAGGAAGTTACTGCCTCTGCTCTGAATCACTGTATTTGGGTGGTTCTGATAGTGAACTCTGCAATAGAAAATATAACTAAATTGTCTCTTCTAAAACAGTTAAAACAATACTATTAAGAGGATCTGGGGGGTTGGAGAGATATCTAAGTTAGAGAATCTTACTTAGAATGAATTTTTTTTTTTTTTTTTTTGGTAAAACAGCCAAAATTGCCAAGTTGTGATTATCATACTCCCTTTGCTTAAATTAATTTAGTGGCTCCCTATTAGGAAAAATATCCAAATTTTTGAAGAGGCCTACAGGGGTCTGAATAATCTTGCCCCTGCTGACTTCTGTAGATTTGTCTCAGGACAGTCTCCCTTTCTCTGTCTTTATTTCAGGTGATTCCTTTCAATTCTCCAAGACCAGGCTCACTTGGATCACATGACATTTGTACCTGCTGTCCCTACTACATGGTATGTTTTCCTCGGACCACAGTTTTTAGTTAACTAAATATCATCCCTGAAAATCCTACTGAGATAGTGCTACCTCAGGCTTTCCTTGACTCCCAGGTCAGGTCAGGGACCCCTTTCATATGTCTATTATGGAGCATACTGTTTTATTTGCTTAAAATATGACCTGCTTCTTGGGCTTATTCAGGTAGGACACCTCTCTGGTGTCTTTTCCTGTAGATGGAATATATTTCCTGCTCCATTGTTGGCCAATTTTACCTTTAGCCTTGCTTTGTACAATAAAATGCTAGTGGAAGTGATGATGTCATATACATAAACCTTTAAGGGTAGGATAGCTAAGGTAGGAGATGCTCTTTTAGCCTGGATCCAGCAAGAAAAAGACACGGAGCAGAATTGCAGCTGGGCCCACACAGGACGTTAACATGAGCAATAAATAAATAAGCCTTTATTATTATAAGCCACTAAAATATTGCATATGTTTGTTAATTCAGCATACTGTAGTAAAAGCTGACTAATGCAGTGTCATAGCATGCTTTTTTTTTTTTGACATGCAAGGAAAGATGACATGATACTATTAGATAGCTCTAAAGTTCAAGTTCCTATAGTCAATGTCTGCTCTGCCACTTGGGACTTTGCGTTCTTAGACCACATTATTTAATCTCCCCTAGCCTCAATTACTTTACTTGTAAGATTGGTATAATAATATAGAATACCTTCATAGGGTGGTGTTAAGGGTTAAAGGAGTTAATACTGTTCAAGTATTTATACCAGTTTCTGGCACAGAACAAGTCCTCAGTAAATGTTAATTATTAGTATTCATATGACTCATCAAAATTTTCAACCATATATTTTCTATGATTATTTGATTAATGTATGTTTCTGCCATTAGACTGGTAGGATTCTCAGAGTAGAAACTTCACTTACTTTGTCATTTGTACAGTGAATAAAGAAAATGATTGAAAGAGTAAATAAAAGAAGGTAAAAGCCCAAAGCTATCATCGGTTATGGTAGTTAGAGTAACTCAAAATAAATAATATTAAAATTTTAAATTACTTATAGGAGGAGTAATATTTCAGGTAAGACTAGCTTTGTGCATCAAATTTTATAAAATATAGACTTAAGTAAAAACCAGACTTCTGGTTGAACTCTACAGGATGCAAGTTCCTATAGTGGTTTGCACTGCTGGCCTAGTGTCAATGGCATTGCTATTTCACAAGGGTCAATGGTGCAAATGCAAAAAGTAATTATTTGTCAAGATATTTTATATCCTTCCCTAAATCTTTTTATTATCAACTGTTATTTCAGATAAAAGGGATACAGTTTTTTGTTTGTTTGTTTGTTTGTTTTTTAACCTGGGTATATTGCACTCAGGTAGTGAGCATAGTACCTAATAGGTCTTTTTTTCACCCTTGCCCCTCTCTCTTACTGCCTCTATAGACCACAGTGTCTATTGTTCTCATGTTTATGTCTGTGCGTGCTCAATGTTGTGCTACTGTAAGTTAGAACATGTAGCATTTGTTTTTCTGTTCCTGTGTTAATTCTCTTAGGATTGTGACCTCCAGCTCCATTTATGTTGCTGCAAAGGACATGATTTCGTTCTCTTTTTATGGATGCATAGTATTCCATGGAGTATATGTATCACATTTTCTTAATCCAATCCATCACTGATGGGCCCCTAGGTTGATTCCATGTGTTTGCCATTGTGAATAGCATGGCAATGAACAAATGAATGCACATGTCTCTTTGATATAATAATCTATTTTGCTTTGAGTATATACCCAGTAGTGGGATTGCTGGTGGGATGGTAGCTCTGTTCTTAGTTCTTTGAAAAATCTCCACATTGCTTTCCACAGTGGCTGAACTAACTTACGTTCCTACCAACAGTGTGTCCCTTTTCTCCACAGCCTCACCAGTATCTGCTGTTCTTTAACTTTTTAATTATAGCCATTTTGACTAGTGTGAGATGGTATCTCATAGTGGTTTTGAAAATATTAATAATTAAACATCTAATTCTTGAAATTCATGGTGGATAAAACCAATCCTAATATCATATAACACTTGTTCTCAAATTCTCCCATTGCAATAGTCAGCCTCTCACAGAGGACTTTTTTTGGTATAAAATATAAGCCATAGTGTTTCAAATCATCTTCCATGATTACAAATTAATGCCCATCCTATCTCTGATAACACATCTCTATTTTTTTAGCTGCTGTGCTTCCCAGTTTAGCATCGTATAATGGGCAATGCCCTCTCTCAGAGGCTAGAAATTCAAGAATTAGATTGCATAGCATAGCATACATGTCTGGACTGGTAAATTAGTTGAGCATGTCCTCAGGCATAGACAAGTAACTTGGGAAGACTCATTGAGAATGGCACAAACATTAGGTGAGATTAGAGCTGGCAGCAGAGACATCTTGGTGTTGAGGGACATGTGTGATATACTGTACTAACATTCACCAGAGACGACATTAATACTAGAACCTGGGTAGGTATTGATGTTGAAAGTAGAACTCAAGAAAGTGGTTTCAACTATGTTCAAATAAATCACCTGCATTTCCAAATGGTTTTACTTCTTCATGGCACTATTTGGAAACACTTGTGAAGAGGCATGTTCTTGAAATTAGAAAGCTGGGGAGAGTCTCAGTGGTAGAAATAAAGTATATCATGTTTCATTATGAGACAAATAACCATAATAAACACATAAAAAGTCATATGTATTTTTTTCTTTTTAAAAATATTGTGTAAATTTATGAGGGACAAGTGTAATTTTGTTGAATGCGTAGATACAAAGTGATAATGTCTCGACCCTTAGGATATTCAACACTCAAATAACATACATTGTACAAATAACATAATTTCTCATCATCTACCCCCCTCCCACCCCCTCATCCTTTCAAGTATCCATTGCCTGATGTTCCACTCTCTATGTTCATGTGTACACAATATTTAGTTCCCATCTATGTAAGAAATTGCAATATTTCTCTTTCTGTATATGATTTGCTTCACTTAAGATAATGACTTCCAGTTCCATTCATGTTGCTGTAAAAGATATTATTTTATTGTTTTTTGGCTGAACAGTATTTCATTGTGTGTGGGTGTGTGTATCACATTTTCTTTATCCAATCTCTTGTTTATGGAAACTTAGGTTAATTGCATTACTTTTCTGTTGTGAATAGTCTGAAATACACAAATGTGTAAAGGTATATTTTTGATACAATGATTTATTCTCCTTTGAGTAAATACTCATTAGTAGATTGTTGGATCAAAGGGTAGTTCTTTCAGTTCTTTGAGAAATCTTCATACTGTTTTCCATAAATGTTGTACTACTTTACATTCCAAACAATGGTGTGCAAGATTTCTCCATTCTCTGCATCCTCGCCTGCATCTGTTTTTGTTTTCATTTTTTTCTTTAATAAGGGACATTCTGACTGGGGTAAGATGATATCTCATTATGATTTTAATTAAGTCATGTTTATTCTTGATCTTGTTTTTATTCACTTCCTTTGCCAGCTGAATGCTTTCTCACTTTCCAAGCGTAGCAATTGGAGATACCTATAAGTGATGAAATACAGGCACTTTGATTTTCAATTGATGCTATATTAGAGTATGGCCTCCATCGATTATTCTTTCCGGATTTGGCAAAACTATTCTAGTGGGAAGGTGTGAGGATAGGAAGGAATAGGTAAGATAAGAAGCATAGGTAGTAGAAAAATGCTGGTAATTTTTCAAATAATTAATTAAACAATAATGTACAATAACTAGTTGGTCACTAACTGTGCATTTTTATAGTTACCCAAAAGTAGATATTAGTTTATGTTCTTAAATGCATATAATTTATTTTTTGAAGTAAAGAATATCCAAGAAAAGGTTAAATCACTAAATAAAATTATTCACAAAAATAAAATTAGATTCATACAATAATAGAAGAAAATCATGTGATTATAAAAATATTACTCCTTAATAAACTCCCAGTATTTGAAAGGCACTTGATTTTTTTTTTTTTTTTTTGAAACAGAGTCTTGCTCTGTTGCCAGGCTGAGTAGTTCAGTGGCGCAATCTCGGCTCACTACAACCTCTGCCTCCCAGGTTCTAGTGATTCTCCTGCATCAGCCTCCCTAGTAGCTGGGATTACAGGCACATGCCACCTCACCCAGCTATTTTTTTTTGTATTTTCAGTAGAGACAGGGTTTCACCATGTTGGCCAGGATGCACTTCATCTCCTGACCTCATGATCCACCCACCTTGGCCTCCCAAAGTGTTGGGATTACAGGCGTGAGCCACCATACCTGGCCAAGACTTAATTTTTTAACATACCAGCCTTCATATTATTTAAGAATCATTCTTTCATTTTTACTTTCATCTCTCTCCTTTATTCTCTTTTGTCACGAAGGTGATATGATTAATCATGATAAAACTACCTAAATGAAAATATGTCTATTTTATAATTGTTTTGCCAAAGATAATGGGAAGGCTATATGGAAGTATTTTGTTTAAAAAATTAGTAATCAAACTTATTTCTGTTTCAAAATACAGTCATGGAGATAGCTTGGGTAAAAAGCAGAAGTGTTTTATAATAATAAACGTTAATAATTGATTTAAACAAAGGGAGTTTAGAGGTGTGATAAGCTTTAGAATCTAAATTCGATGCCAGGCAACACCTGTTAATACATACTTGACTTCCATAGAAAAACTGAGGATTTTGTTCTCTCCCTAAATAGGTGTTTGCTGTATTACAGTTTCATCTCTCTAAAGAAAACTTTGATATCTTGGATACATTATGCAAGCCTCTGGCACTCCTGTGTTTTGTAGGATGCCTCCTTTAAAGTGTTTGGATTGCATTAGGCTGTGCTGATTGTGGGCATGCTTCGTCTGGGCAGAATACCAAAGGGACAAAAGCACATTCCTGAGCCTTCAACATAAAACACTCCATCCATGCAGCCCTGGCACCGGAGGGTGAAATATCAATTATTACAAACATATTCTGGGCACTTTAGAGACATTACTCATTCTTCTATGTGTAATGGGAATTTATGTTTTCAGGACAAGAGAGGGAGTTGGCAGGTGCAATGGGAAGCATTGCAGTAAAATTTTTCTCTACAAAGGGAGATGTTGTCTGTAGAGAGCACGTGCAAAACCTCTGGCATTACTTAATCTATTTCTCTTGGGGTGGGGAAGCCAGTTTACATTTTCCAGTGAACCATATCCATTGACGATTGCTTTGATTTCATTGTACAGGAGGCTTAACAAACAGCCAACGGATTTATGTTTTAGTGGAAAACACGACATAACCTTCAGCAGAAAAGCTCCTTCAGAAAGAAACTATGTGCTTAGACTGCCAAGTGCATTTAAATGTTGCAAACAGTCTAAGAAAACAGGACATCTGTGTGCCATGTTCACCAGGCTGAGTGTCCTTTGAATTATGCCCTTGGAGATGAGTGTATGCACAGTAGCCCATGCTTCTTGACCTCAACTCCTTGTGTATCTCTCTGATTGATGTCATAGAGGCTGGAAAGAAACTATGTAATAGTAAAATTTTCCTGTTCCCCTTTGAGGGATTTATGCATTTAAGAGATGCTCCTATTTAATCCACACATTTTGTTCTCTGTTGAGGGCAAAAGCAAAGCAATGATGTGGATAACACAACATGTCATTTCAAAAGATCTTTGTCTTTAATTGGAAAATTAAAATTGTGAACTACCTAATTTTGGAAAACAAAGAAGAGTATAAAGAATTACCTCAGGCCGGGCGCGGTGGCTCAAGCCTGTAATCCCAGCACTTTGGGAGGCCGAGACGGGCGGATCACGAGGTCAGGAGATCGAGACCATCCTGGCTAACACGGTGAAACCTCGTCTCTACTAAAAATACAAAAACTAGCCGGGTGAGGTGGCGGATGCCTGTAGTCCCAGCTACTCGGGAGGCTGAGGCAGGAGAATGGTGCAAATCCAGGAGGCGGAGCTTGCAGTGAGCTGAGATCCGGCCACTGCACTCCAGCCCGGGCGACGAGACTCCGCCTCAAAAAAAAAAAAAAAAAAAAAAAAGAATTACCTCAAAAAGTTACCCATAATTCCACTGCTGGAGATAACATTTTGTTTTATTTCCTTTATGCATCTGTTCGTATCTGTTGGTACATTCCCACGTATTTGTTCCTATCCAGATACATAAGTATTTACAAAGACATACCACATTATATCACGGTTCTTCACTTATCCTTATATGTTGGACATTTTCTCTTGTTAACGTAAGTTATTATAAAGTTTAATTTTAAATATTTTTAAAATATTATATCATATGGTTGGTCCAAATATATTTATCCATGTCTTTCCTAAGAGATTCTGATATCCTCATTCCTTTTTTTAGCTGTCTCTGATAGAAAGCATATGAAACAGCATGCAATTGAGAAATAAATTGTGTTGCTTTTTTCCCCTCAAAATTTGTTTATTTTTAAAATTTACATATAAAATTGTATGTAGTTACATGAACAACATGATGTTTTGAAGTATATATACAGTGTGGAATGATGAAATCTAGCTAATTAGCATATGTATTATCTCACACAGTTAATCACTTTTATGGTGAGAACACTTGACATCTATTCTCCTAGCATTTTTCAATAATACAATATATTGGTATTAACTATAGTCACCATGCCATACAATAGACTTCTTGAACTTTTTCCTCCTGTCTAACTGTAAATATGTGAATTTGTGTTGCTTTTGTCCAGAGAGTTGGCTTTTGTTAAGAGTCTAGGGTAGAAAATATAACAGGTGGTGAAGCTAGCTTGCCTCATAGCTGGCTAGAATAAAGCCTCTACGCTGCAAACTTCTCCTGAAACTGTTCCCTAATATCCAAGAAATTTTAATTCCAACTTTGAGCTTTGACCTCTCTAAACCATGTAAGTCCTTAGAAGAGATACCATTTGAAGCACTTCTTCATCATTTCATTGTGAACGACTTTTCAAGGGGTAGATTTCAGTGCTTACCTGAAGAATCAGAGTCTGAAGGGACTAAGGGAAAAGTAAGAGGGGGATGCAGGCCAAAATTACCAAGAAAGGGGGTTTCCCTGAGAGGGTGTAAGGAGGCTCTAAATTTCGTCTTAACAGAACAGGGTGATCTGGGAACCTGGAGCCTCTTTAGGGATATTTACTAACTTGGATTAGACATATATAGTTCATTCTTTACCAGATGTTATAACGAAAAGAGACAGGAGTGAACAAAAACCTAGGTTTGTTCATTTTATAGAGAGTATAACAACTGCCAAGGCAAGGACTTGGCTAAGTTGTCTTGACAACTCAGACCTAATGGATTTTTTGTTTGCTTGTATTATAGGGATAACATCACGACAGTCTGCCTTATTTTTCAAGCAGAGATACTACATTTGGAACAGCGTCAAGAAAAAATACAGAATCAAATCTGATGTCTGTGGTTGGATTCTATGTAGGTCAAATACCATAAGATTTTATTTTATGCATATGAATGGAGGGAGTTTTAAAACCAAAAACTTGTTGGTCCTATTCAAATTTACAAGGCTTTGTCTCCAACCTAGGTTCTGTGGGCTTAATTCCAGCTTTGTTGCTTAATTGATGGGTGTAATTGGAAAGTAAATGTTCTCTGTTCCTGTGACATTCCAATACAACATTTGGAGACATAAGGATATATACGTCATTCATATTTGTGTAATGTGTGAGAATCTTGAGAAATATTATTTTAATTCCTTATTTGAAAAAATCTGAGTCTCTCATTCTTCAATGTGTATTAGAACATTGCCCATGCTATTCCTTCTACCTGGAACACCCCTCAAACCTCAACAGAAATTTTTCCCTTCCTTCCTCCCTCCTCCCTTCCCTTCCCTTCCCTTCCCTTCCCTTCCCTTCCCTTC
>NW_012115932.1:5710913-5735843 GCF_000951035.1 Colobus angolensis palliatus
TCTTTCTTTCTTTCTTTCTTTCTTTCTTTCTTTCTTTCTTTTTCTTTCTCTTTCCCTCTTTCCTTCCTTCCTTCCATCTTTCTCTCTCTTTCTTTCTCTTTCTTTCTTTCTTTCTTTCTTTCTTTCTTCTTTCTCTCTTTCTTTCTTTCTTTTTCTTCCCTCCCTTCCTTCCTTCCCTTTCTTTCTTTCTTTTCTTTTCTTTTCTTTTCTTTCTTTCTTTCTTTCTTTCTTTCTTTCTTTCTTTCTTTCTTTCTTCTTTCTTTTTCCTTTCTTTCCCTTTCTTTTCTTTTCTTTTTCTTTTCCTTTTCTTTTCTTTTCTTTTTTCTTTTCTTTCTCACCCTCCCATCTGTGTTTAACTGCATGCATTTACTGGAAGAGGGCACAAATTCATAAAACTTATTTTCAAAAACACATTATCTATTTCAGCAATCAAACCTGATGCATGAGTTTGTCAGCCACTTTAAATTTTAGTAGGAATTAATTGCCAAATAAAAGCTTATGCATTTCACTTATTACTCATTTATTTATTCATCATGTACATATGTACTTATTGAGTGAAAGCCCACTATGCAGAAAACAGTTTGCTAGTCTTTGTGTTATCTTCAAGATAAATAGAAGAATCTTTTTATCCTCCAGCAACTTACGCTCTGTGGTAGAAAACCACTTGTAAATTCAGGCTGTGTGTGACTGTACTTAGCCAGCTTCCCACAGTGTTCTTTCATAGTGTTGCTTTCTCCATGGTAATTCATGAAACTGTGCCTACAGTACACAGTCTCTGTGGTCCTAAGTAGCTGCTGTGATGCAAACAACTTGCTAAACAAGGCAGGAGACTATATGTGCTGTTACAGAGGTATTATCAGTGTGCTGTGGGAGTAATTAATTCTGACTTAAAGTTTGGAGGGTGGGAAAGGGTGGCAAGAGCTAAAATTGATGTAATGCGATTTAAAGTCAGGAAGGTTATTTGGTTTAAGTGAACTGTTAGGGTTATTGGACATAAAAGATAGAAAATATTTATAGATCATTTCTAGTTCAATAAAATTATTGATCAGGAAACTGAAGTTCAGAGGGAGGAAGTGCCATTCCCTAAGTTATAGGAATAGTTAAATGCAGTACAGAACTTTGACATCATTTACTAGCAACTGTTTACTATTAGATATTATTTTCAATTCAGAATTCAGCTTTCCTTTTTTTCAACAAAACTCATCTTTTTTAAAGGAATCTCTTGATTACTAACATGGTCTTGGTCAAACATAAGGAAATTGTAAGGTGAAGTGTGTGTAGTATGAAAAAACTTTTAGATAAAATAATATTTAAAAATCCACTTCAGGGAAAAATTATTAAAAAGAAAATTTTATGCAGGTTTTCTTAACTATATGAACTTAACATTATAATATTGTATTTTTTCTTCTCATGCTTAAAAATTAATTTAACCATAGCAGAAATAGCATGTGATAGCAATAACAAAGAGGATTATTTGAGTTATTTAGAGATTGTAATAATATATTTTAAAATTTAAAAAATCCTTTAAGTCTGCTGTGACAAAAAGAATTAGAGCTGGAAAAGTTTTCCTCAAGAAATATTAGCACATATATTAGGAGGCCTCAGTTTGGTTGAGTTGTTGAATTCATCCCACCCGCTTCCTCCCCACATGGTGACTTTCTTGGGAAAAATTATTTTGTTTAAGACTATTTAGTTAAAACTGGAAAAAAATATATCTCCATAATATGAAACAGCATTTAAGTTATCTTTTCACTTAAAAAAATCCAAGTTCTGAAACCTTCGGGTAAATAGTCGTTGACTCTTGGGTTGACCTTTAGCTATGTTTGTAGGCGTGGAGAACACTCATATTCTCTAGGAACACACACTTTAGGGTAAAATTTCATCAGCTCAATACAAATAACATACATGAATGTTGTATATTCATTTTTTTTTAGTGTTCAAATAAATTACAAACCTCACTCATTAACTCATTCAGCAGACATTTTTGAGCACCTGCACTGACAGTAGGCCCAGAATATGCAGTGGTGTACATGTAGGTGGGTTCTTAACTGTAATGTACTGCATCCTTCCTTCATTTTCCTCCACTTGTCTTAAATTCAGCTTCAGACCCTTAATAGTAACCAACGTCTGTATTGCAAAATTGTATTTTCTTTTCCTATTTTTTTTCCCACATAGGAATCAAGTGTGACATACGGAGCCATAGAATTACAAATTATGTGAATAATGGCTGTTCTTTTGAGATTATCACTGACTCCAGACAAGAAAATTTTCATTCCTAATCTCAGCAATACACAGCAGGCAGTGCTGCAGATAAAGGGAGCAACCAGGTTTGTGTTTTGCTTATTTATTTTTCACTGAATCTAAGCAATTTCATATTATTTTACTGCTTTGTCTACATACATCTTGCCCCATCTACAATATTACAGGCTTATAGAAAAGAAGACAGTGTTTTATACCCAATAATTTGTATCTGCCCTGGCATGCAGTTGGACTTTATCTGTGAAACAGAATTGAAAATACCATTTGAAAGAAAAATTAAATGGAAACACTTTTTAATCAAATAAATTCATATACTTGAAAAATTATGAATCTGTCATTCAAATGATAGTCACTAACATGTTTGAAAGACTTCAGTTCCAACAGTGTGCTGAAAAGTCAGAGACATTATACAAATATTAATTAAATAAAATATATTGTCAAATTGCTACAAACCCCAAATCTAATTTCATCTAGTTTATGAGATACCGGATTAACTTTAGAGCCAGATTAGCACCTTGTTTACTAAACTATTTCTGTATTTCCAAAAGGACTCATTATTTTAAGGCATTTATGAAAAGGAAAAGAGATTATTTGTGTAAATAGTTATTTATTTTCCTATTGACAACAAAACTAAAGACAGTCAGAAAATATTAATGTCAGGCATAGTTGAAAAGTGAGATTATCATTACATTTTCCTCCCATATTTTAGGATTGTAAACTGTTTACTGTTTGAGGTTTTGAGTATATGTTGTATCTATCATTCAAAAAAGCAACCGTGACTTAAACAGACAAAACAATAACAAAATTAAAATAAGTGATTTCTTATAAGATTCCTTGGCATATTGTTTACTTACATATAACTTAGAGTTATTTATAAGTAGTCTGAGAATACCATGTAAAAATACCATACAAAATGCAAACTTTAATGAAATGACTGTTAAATAAGACTTTCAATAGCTTAAGAGTACAACTGAAAAGATGTCAGTGATTTATCATACCTTTGAGTTTTATGGAACACTGAAGTACCCTATGATCTTATTCCAGGTTTCAAAGTTCCTAAATTTTAATCTAGGAGAGATACAGGAAGCATAAGCAATAATTCAGCAGATGGCACTCATGCCCTTAGGTCTAGAATCAAACCCAATCTAAAGATGTTGGTTTCACACCTAAGTATAGAAATAGCACTTAGATATCTGTAGAAACTATTTATCATAATAGCGGAATGGGCATCAGCAGGTGTATTTGCAGTGGGGTGGTAGAGTGGGATGAGCAAGCTCATATGATTCTCAGTAAAGAACCGATATGGTTAAATCTGTAAGTAACCCTGAGTCTAAGAGTGTTCCATACCACTATCATTGGCTTTTCTGCAAAGTCAGTAATTATCATTTTTGGAGAAACTCGTGGTTTAAAACTTTTAAAAATATGTTCATACTTTCAGAGTCACACTTAGTCTTCTTTCTCCTGAGATATTTGACAAATACCCATTAAGGAAAAGCCATGTGAAATGATGTTGAAAGGTGTTTCATGGAGGGCAAACATGTTTCCCTTTTTTTATATACTTGCTTTGGTGTAGAGTGCAATATGGGACAGAATCCCAATAATGCTTCTTTTTCATCATCAATCCTATGATACTAACTCAGTTTCCCATCAAGTATATGAAAACTAGAGAACGACCCTGTGGGATAAAAATCAGAATTAAGACTATTTTTAAAATGCATGTCTTGTCTTGCTAAAGCACAGTGCTTTCCTTTACCTTTCATAAATTGCATAAATTTTCAAATTATTTGTTCAGAATCACAAAAATGTAAAGTTTCCCTATTCAGTGTGTCATAGTAAAACTGCTAATACACACAATTTGCCAATAGATTATGTTCTAAAAACAAACCAATAATGGTAAACTTTCAAAGTAAATAAGCTTAGGAAAAGTAAATTTGATTTCTGTATCTTAATGCCATACAAATTTTTTGAATGTTAATGGAATAGTTTCAGAAACAAGAGTTGAAAGCTGCACTTGTATTCCAACAAAATATCAATAGCTTTCATTCAAAATTTAAGTCATCTAAATGTTTTGACTACACAACACCCAATACATTGGACAGACTGCAGGTCATAGTCAAGATTCGTTTTGAAGAATAAGATGCATTCTGTATCCTCCTCACTCAAGGAAAGAATAAATAGAGTCCAAAGGGTATCTATATAACTCATAATAGTGTTCCAGAGACTCACTTTGTCTGAGATCCTCCTCGACTGAAGAGATCCATATTTCTAACATTCAGAGATTGCTGCATGAATCCCAAAAGTAATTGGTCCACGACTTATGGAATATATTATCAAGTACAAGGAAGGCATTATAACTTGAGGGTCAAGAGCACATACTCAAGTTCCTTAGTTTAAAGTCCTTGTTCTGCCACATAATAACTATTTGATCTTGGACAAGTTGCTTATCCACTGTGCCTCCATTTCCTTAGCTGTTTTGTGGAAACATTAATAGTACTTACCTCAGAGTAATGATGTAAGAATTAAAGTTACTACTTACAAAGTTTCTAAAATACTGCCTATATATAGCAATTGTTACATTAAATATGTTAAATAAAGTACACTGGGAAAATATTTGTATTGTAGCTTCCTCTTTAAGGTCATAATACATAAATATATTAAAAGCTCCAGTCAAAAATAAATGAAGATATGTCTTGGTAACAAACAACTCTAAAATATCAACAGCTTACAACAACAAACATTTAATTTTTACTCATGTATTATGTAGGATGATTTCAAATATTGGTTCTGACACTTACTAGCAATGCGACCTTGGGCAATTTACCTAAGTTTCTGCACATCAGGGTCCACATCCGTACAATGAGAACAGTAATAGTGCCAATGTACTAGAGGGTAGCTGTGAGGAACAGATATATTAGCACATGCAATATGCTTAACACAATAACTGGGAGATTGTAAGCATACTCTACATGTTAACTTTATGATTTAAATTCTTTTTCTATCTTAAAAGCAAGGAAACCACTTCTCAAAAGATGAAGTGATTTAAACAAAGATAACCCAGCTGTCAAATCAAATGATGAATCAGAGACTCTCACTAAGATTGAACTAAATTAAATCCCCTTGGTATTGTTTTTACATTACATTAATTACTGGGAAATTCTGATTGTTATAAATACCTACAATAGTGCTATTGAGAAAAGTGATCAAGAATTTGTAAAGAAGTAACTTTTTCCTGGCGTGTTATATTTGGTTGAGACATAGAACTTGCCACATTTATATGCACAGAGACAGAATGTGAGAGAATATGAGATGGCAAAAAGTAACAATACTGGTCACCATCATTATGATTTTATGTATTTCCCAGTTCTCATTAATGTCCCAGAGTAGAATAGGAGATGTGAACAGTAGGGAAGGAAACATGTATTGAGTACTGATTAGGCTTCCTGCACTATGCTGCACCACACTCTACACCTCACTTACTTCCCAGAACAGCAACCATGTAAAACAGGTTTCAGGGTCTACAAGTGTTATCCTGGATCATGGCAATATTATTCCTAGGCTGATACTTTTTGATGTTTTTTCTGTCACTAATTTCAGCTTGCACCATAGCATAAAGTGGAAAATATTATTTTCCACTTTGCTGATGTCCCATTTTCTAAGAAAGATCTCTCTTGATCAAACTGTGGAAAAGAAGCTTCATCCTAGTCTTATCACTCATCACTCCTTGAAATTGTAATGTATGTCGATAATCTGCATCCATCAACATTAATCAAAGTGTCATAAATGCAGGGGAATTGTCTGTCTTGTTCACCGCTTAATCCCCAGTGTCTAGGATAGTGCCTGAATGAATGAATTCATCTGGGAAAGTAAAATGGAATAAATGAGGCTAAGAGATTAAAGAAATTTATCCAAGCATTCACAGCTTGTGTGTTGTGCAACTGGAATTTGCACTACAGAGTTGAGTCCAAACCCGGTGGGCATCCCATTGTGCCAACTGTTTCTACCTTGCTTCAGCAGTTAGTCTCACTGTGGCCATGGAGAGCAGCACAATGTGATATTAGGTTAAACCGTATGGAATGCTTTTCTTAATTCAGTGACAGTAAGTCTATTGTGTGAAGTATACAAAAGAGCTACCCTGCTAACGGGAAGGATATTTTGTTATAGAAGAATCAGTAAGTTCAAAGGCCCATATGTCAGTGGAGAGCACAGGTTATTCTAGAAACTGACAAAAGGCCAAAATGTTTGGAAATTAGTGAGTGACATGGGGAGGGTTTGAAATGAGATTGGAGAAGTAAGCAATGTATAGATTGTATATAGCCCTGTAGGTCATGCAAATAAATTCAAATTTTATTCTACATGCAATAGAGATTTACTGGAGATTGCTAAGTAGAAGAACTATATAATCTGATTTGAGTTTTTGCAAAGTCACTTTGACCACCATGCAGAGAATGGACTAGGAATGGACAAAATCTAAGTACAATAAATACATACACACATACACCTTCACACCCTATATGCTGCCTTTGAGGAATGTGTCAAATGGGGGAAGAGATTATTTTGCACAGGTCCAGAAACATAGTGACAGTGAAGTTTCTATCCAGATGATAGCATCCCAAACCTATGAACAGTAGAATATATTGTCTCCCCCCATCACTGTTCAGATGCCTGCCCTCTGAAGTAGCAAAAATGATCTCACAAAAAATGGGATCCTACCCTATTGATAGCAACTATAAACCAAATATAATTTTGTGTGCAAAATAGTCATTGTATAACAACAATCTATAAATTTCCTATTATCCAAAAGCATTTTATTCTCTATACTATCCAGTTGCTGACACTTTCTTTCATTTTCTTTTTTATGACCATGTGATTCTTCCATCCAAAACTCCTCACCAGCTCTCCATTTTCTGTTATTTTCTAGAATGAAACTCAAACATTTGAAGTTCCTCTTGATCTGATCCCCATAGCCTTCTCCATTCTTGACTTCATCAGCAATCCCTACTCATCTCTCTTTCTTTCTTTTCTCTTTCTCTTTCTCTCTCTCTCGTGTGCAAGCACACACACATACACACACACACACACACACACTCTGTACTGAGGCAGTAGTAAATATATTATCACATTTTATTATTTTTCCCATGGTGTAGTATTTTTTGAGAATTTTCATTTTTAAAATATTTGATCTGACAAGCTTCTTTTCAACCTTAAAAGTCTTCCTCAGAAAGCTATCCATGGTACTTCCTTAATGGGAGGTATTAACTTTAAAAAAGTTCTATACTCCCTGTGCATGGATATATCAATTTATTATTTATTGAATTATTATTTATTTATTACTAGAATTAGTTTTCTGTTGAGGGACTGCATTTCATTTGTTTTATGTTTAATGGCTGTAATGTCATTGGACTCAAGATTGTTTAGTCATTCAACAAATATATTCCAGGTTAAATTATACCTTTCATATATACAGATATTCTAAATAACTAACATGCATGCAGAAATAAAGCAGATTGTGTATAAACGGTAGAACCAAGATAACTATTATTAGCCCTTTGTCAATTCCCAGTTACCAAAATGTATTGCAACTTCATAAAACTAAAGAAAATATAAATCCTCAGTGGAACTGAAAATATTCTTAGAAGTTCTAATACTGGCGTTTGTGGTTTCGGAAATCTACGTATCTGGCATATATATTACAATGTAAAAAATAAAATTAAATCAACTAAAAAGCTTTATTATTTTAAAAAATAAAACTTGTAAAGAACATGTTAATGTATTGTGGATACCACCGTCTTTATTGTTTTCATTTAAGCACTTCAAAAATGATGTTTCCATTGGGGGCCACCACCACAATTTATAAGCGTTTTGGTCTTTATTCATTTATTCGATACGCTACTGAACTTTGAAATTTAAAAAAACTGTGAGATGGAACAAAACAATGCACTATTTATTATTTGAGAAAGCAGTAGCTATAAGACTGCTGTCAGTTCTGGTAAATGAGATCATACTTGTGAAGGTATATGGAATAGGTTTTTTAAAGTCTCTATTCATAATTTTGGTAATATGCAATACTTCCTGAACTCAGCACCACAGAAGTGTGGAAATAGAATATGCATGCAATAAAGAAGAGGCCTCAGTGAATATGTTTTTGTTGTTGTTGTTGTTGTTGTTGAATATTATCATTTCTCAGAATCCTTTGCTTTCTTTCACAAGGACACTGGAATATCTGCAAATAACATACATGAAAATAGTGTTCTAATGAATTACTTCAGGAAAAGGATCACAGAGTTCAGCATAGTTATGTGAATTCCACTAGAGAGCAGATGTTTGTGGGAAGTGTCCTTGTTTGACTTGTTCTCCTCTGTAAACACTGCATCTGAAACAGTGGAGCAAGCCAGGGAGAATCTCGGCATTTGTTGGACTAATGAATGATGCATTGAGTATGCAACTTAAATTTAAATGAAAATGATAGTATTACTTTCAATGGTTACCACATTTGCTGCATTTTCCACTCTGTTTTTTTCTCTGAAAATATATAGACATATATTTCATTTTTTGTGAACTTTTCATGAATAAAAGGTAGACACATTGTTCCCTCACCCCAAACAGTACAGTATGTATGTTCCACAAATAACACTTTCTTCAATAACTATCCTATAACCCTCCAGATCAGAAAATAAAAATTGGTACAATATTACCATTTGAACCTAAGTTCCCATTCAAATTTGTCAACAGATTTAATAATGAGAGCTTTATCTTGTTGGTTTTGGCTCTATCCAGAAAAGCAAGTTACATTAATTAATTGTTGCAACTGATTCTTTCATCCTGAATGAGCTCCTCAGTGTCTTTCTATCTTAGGTGTCATTGACAAGTTTAAAGGGGACACGCCCTACATTCTGGAGGATGACCCTCATTGTGGATCCATCTAATGCTTCTTCTTGTCCTGACTAAGGTCATGCATTTTTGGCAGGAGCGAGTTCCACGGAAATGATGTGGCATATTTCTTGGTACATCATCTCAGAAGACACATGATATAGACCAATCCTTCCCCTGGCAATTTTAACTTTAACCACTTGGAGACACAGGGTCTACTGAGTTCTTACACCTTACAATCACCATTTTTCCATTTCAATTATTAGTATATTGTAGGGCAGTATTTCACAGTCATGCCATAAATGTATTCCTCAGCAAACCACCACTAAATGGCTTTCATATCCACTGACAGTACCTGCTTTAACCAACCATTATCTCTGATGGCTGCCAAGTAGCAATTCTCTTATTCCCATTATTCCTTTAAAATCCATTGGCATTCCATTGTAATTAGAAATTATATCTCTACATTTGTTTATTTTTGTATCTAATAGACTAAATATAATATATAATGATTCTAATAACTCATTTATGATAGCAGTATAAAATGATGAGCTTCTATTTTATTCATTAGGGTTGCAATACATTGTTGCCATTATTTATTTTAATGCCCAAATCATCCCATTCAAATTGGCTTCTATATACTTTTGACATGTCCCCAACATTTATTGAACATTGCCTTAATGTCAGGTGCAATAGAATGTGCAATCATGTTTTTCCTGCCCTTGTCCTGGAATCAGTCATTTCTCCAAGATGCTCAGGCTCCTTTTAGTGAGGACAGCATTTAGAAACTAATATTATGACACTTGACATGCTCATTGTTATAGGGGTATCTTTGCTTCTAGGCCCTTTCAGTGGACAGAGCTTGGATATATATGTATATGAATGCATATACAACTATAAATATTTGTTGAATATGTATATTATAAAATCATGAGCCCATAGTGAAACCTCCAATTTCAATCCAATACCTCATGCTTATTTTCATCATTGTATTTTCTTTGTCTACTAATAATTTATTTTGCTTTGAGAGGTTCCATTTTATTCTAAATGCAGTTACTTACTTGCTCAGTATAACCAAAATGTAACTGTGAAGGCCTCCTTTCTGTCTTTGTCGATCTCCTCCCAGCACTCCCACTGTTGGTCACCCAGCTTCTGGTCAGCTTATCTATATGGATCTCTAACCCTCCCTAATTGCCCTGCATCCCTGGTCACCATCAATCCCACCAGCCCACACCTCATGTAGCTCTCCCACCTTCCTCTCTGTCACCACCTCACATTCTAGTTTCCATGTGTTCTCCTCCACATGCTAAAGATTAAAAAAAAACCCAAAAAGCTGGTAAACATGTTTTAACAGTATTTTTGTTTATTGATGATTACTTCACAAAAGATTCATTAAAGATAGTCCATGCTGTGCCTTCTTAGAATACCAACCAAAAAATAAAGAAGAAAAGAAGAAGGAAAAATTCTAGCTCTTTCTTTTTTATTTTTGGTTCACATTATTTGAGTCATCTAAAAAAATAAATTCTATAGCTACGCCTAAGACTTTATCTCTTTGCAGTTCTAGCCTCAGAATACTAATTAAATTTAAAAAGTGTTTATTGTAGTATTCAAGAAATCTGTCAATTGTAATACCTGGTATTAGAGCTAAAATGTTGTGGTAAATGTTAGTTATATAAGCACTTGTAAGCTGCTTTTTTGAGAGTATTCATATAAAATTTTATGAGTTTTAAAGAAATAAAGTACCAAGTGACCACATGGATTATATGCAAGGCATAGTCCTTACTTAGGGCAGATTTACTACCCCCCTTCAACAAGAGAACATTGAGACAAATTTATAAAATAGTTTTCTAAAGTCTCGGAAGTGTCCACCTCTTACAATTTCAGTACATACTGCTTCTGACTCTAACATGAAATATGTATCTAGAGATTATCTTCTCTTTTCTTCAAAAAATAAATAAGATTGTGATGATATTCAGATAAAATGTTTTTATCTATAAATAATAGAACATGCCATTCAAAGAGGGTCTGAGGAAATGTATTACCTCATACAACAGGAAACCCAGTGCCAATAACAGTGAAGACACTAAGTTTTTACTCTGCTAGATCAGTTTTTTTGTTGATTTTAACTGAACACTGATTCAGACAATGCCCTTACATGAAGTTGGTTGCATTATAGGAGAGAAACTCGAAGCTTAGAAAACAAGTCTTCTTCAATGGACAGTAATCTTGCCTAAAGTTTTTTTTTGGAAGTAAACATTATCTTTACCACACTGAACAGTAAACAAAGCAGCCGTTAGTTCCAGAATGAGACACTATCTGTATCTTTCAAACTCTTTTGCTATACAAACATCCTTGAAAAAAAAAAAAAAAGATCAGAATCAAAAGCAGTAAGTGCCTTTGCCTGTAAGATTCAAAGATATTCAAGATACCTACAGAAAATTGGACACAAGCTTCAGCTTGATTTTAGAGTTTATATTGCAAATCAGCAATATTATCATGAACCCAGATGCTCAGTCCTTTTGTCCTCTGTTCTCCTTAGGATATTGGCAGTTGTTACTTATGTTTGCAAGATGTGTTCAGCAGTTTCTTGGTACCATATTGGCATATGCCCATTGTAAGTGAAAATGAAGGATGTTCCTACTATTGCATGTTTCTTGTGGGTAAAGCCACATAGGTAGATTTTCCTGCATGTCTCTCTTCAGTATTGGGTCATACATTCATTCCTAATCCCCGGGTACCAAACGGTGTGAGACCGATCACAATTGTCAGCCTCCATTTTCTTTTCTGAGCCATTTGCAGGTCAATATCCAAAAAAATTGAGGTCCTATGGCAAAAAAATGTAAGCAGACGAGGCAACCAACTGAGGTTTTCAGGCTCATGGATTCCAGAAATGTTGCTACTTCTATGCTCTATAAATTTTAAAAATTTCTTTTGCAGCATAGCAGTAGAAAATGGCCTTTCTTTTCCACATAGATGGATGGAATATGAGCAATTACGGAAACGTTATATTTTGGGCAAATCATAACTAGGAAGCTAGATGGAGCATGCAGCTTCATCCTAGGGTCTAATAATTTAAGATTCTTCCTCCGTTTACAAGGTTTTAATTCTAGATATTTCCCTCATTTTTACCCTGAAGACAAGTGACATTGTATATTAGCATTACTATCTCTTTAAGGAGCCTTTCTCAAGCTTCTGTTCTAAAGTGCTACTTCTTATTTATATCTTTAAAAAATATGAGTAGGACTGCTTCTTTTTATATTCCCTTGTGAGCTTATCATTATCTTCTTCATCAAGAAGTCATCTCTTGAATTACCAGAGAGCCAATTAGTATGATTCTGAGAGCAACTTATGTTTGAATGGTCTCTAAAAATGTGTTTTATGGAAGGAACGTGAAAAATATCCATTTGATTAATTTAATCACTAAAGGTGAAACTTCTCTTTCTTAAAAAGTCAATACTTTCCCTCCAGTAAATTGGCTTTTCTTTTTCTCTAAGCTAAACTTTTATATCCAAGAGTTCTGAAACACATACCCTGCTGTGATATAATGGGATCTTATGGAACTGGGTTACTAAGTATTTCTAGAAACCTAAAGAAGATTCTTTAATCTTTTAACCAGTAAAGTCTTAGCAGAATATAATAAAGGCCATTTTTACTACTTGAAAAAAAAAATGTGTGCTCACGTCTCTCTTCCTTAAGAGAAGTAACTACCTAAATTCTTCTATCTGGTTTAAAAATTCTGGTTTGAATTATGTTACATTTAGTTACTAAACAGAGGACTTTTTAGTCTTTGATCTTGGACACTGGTTCAAATGTTTCTTTTGCTGTTTTTTTGTTAGAACTCTTTTCAAAATCATGGCCAAAGATAAAAGACTACACATTGGGTATCATGTACACTACTTGAGTGATGAGTGCACCAAAATCTCAGAAATCACCACTAAAGAACTTATTAATGTAACCAAACACCACTTGCTGCTCCAAGACCTATTCAAATAATAAAAAATAACTAAACAATTTTTTTAAATCATAATTTTACTTTCTACAAAGAAAAAAATTCAGAAAGTGTGTCCTGGTTCACATGGTCACCTGTTGACTTTGCAGAAGGGAGAAAAATGGAATCCTAAAATAGGTCTTTCTCCTAGAATAAGTTGCCTTAGAGTACATCACCTAGCAAATTTTGAAGTAGGGTTCACAAAGCTCTACTTATCTTCTATTACTGTGTGACACTGAAAAAGTTACTTAACTTCTCTGGTATTTTTGTTTCCTCATCTGTGAAGCATAGGCATTACATTAAATGCTCTCTAAAAATCATCATTCCATACACTGATTTATTTCAGAATCTGTGGTATTTTTATGATTTGCATTACTTTTATAAACTGGTAGTCAGTATGTTTCCTAGACATGAGAGAATGCCTTTAATTCTCAAAAAGTTTTGTTTTGTAATGTTTTAATGATTCAGTTCCACGATTTTTATTCCAGTGTTTTTATCTTCATATGTGCAAAACAAAGACTGAGCTTCGTGACCGATCTTCCTAACAAATAAGCTATCTATTTCTGCCTTTTTTCTTACTGATCCTATTGCTGTTTTGAAAATAACAAGTTGAATGTAATTGGAGTAAAATTAAATTTATATTCAGTAATGTTCTTTTCTGTTGAATTTGCTCTGTAAGAGACCATCAGAACTTTTAATAGAATAATAATAGTCGTAATATGCACCACTGGCCACTACAAATTCTCTTCGGAAACAAGTTGAAGTACAAATAAAAGTAAGAAAAAATATTTTTCTATAAGCAGCTTATTTTAGAGTAATATATTTCTAAATACCCATTTGTTATTTTCTAATTAAAATATGTATTTATTAAGCTCACCAGGTAAGCAAAACTGTCACTCAATTTTTCCCTCCAGTCTGTTTACTCAGTGTCTGCCATGGTCAGATGAAGACGATGATGCTTTCTGCCAAAAATTCTTGTGAGTGGTGGTTCTTGGATATATTATTTAGCATGAAATGAGGCATTTCATGGGCTTGAAAGAAAACAATATTCCTAAAGAAATAATTTCAGAGACAAGAGTCTTTACAAAAAAATATAGATGGTGGTCAAAACCACATAGTTGTACTTGAATACTAGACCTGATAAAAGACCCTGATTAAATCTAGTTCCTCAGCTTGGAACCACACTCAGAAGTATTTTACGGCACTTCTTAAAAGATTGCAAAGTAAATGTTCCACAGCGAAGATGGGGGATTGTTCAAAAGCTCACAGTCTCCTCGGAATTTAGTGTGGTAGGAAGTTGGGCCAGGAGCTAATGAAGAGAGATATGGACTATTAAAAAAAAATTAGACATGCTAAAGGATCCTAAGGCTGTTATTGTTTCCCCAAAAATGATTACTTCCTTTGAAATCAAGGCTATGCAGATTTTCACTGATGCATAACCACTGGCACTTTAGTGTAAATCGTACTACTTTGATGGAAGTGACCTTGGCTTCAGTCCCAGTGCCCGAGTGGCCATAGTGATAAATGTCACTGTGTGCTGTCCCTAACCAGCTTCTAAATGCTAGGAAGGGTGGGCCCTGGGAAAATGCCAACTTCTTGGCTACGTAGAATAGACTATGATCTTGGCCGTGTGCGGTGGCTCATGCCTGTAATCCCAGCACTTTGGGAGGCCGGGGCGGGTGGATCACGAGGTCGCGAGATTGAGACCATCCTGGTCAACATGGTGAAACCCCGTCTCTACAAAAAATACAAAAATGAGCCAGGCATGGTGGTGAGAACCTATACTCCCAGCTACTCAGGAGGCTGACGCAGGAGAATCGCTCGAACCTGGGAGGCGGATGTTGCAATGAGCCGAGATCACGCCACTGCACTCCAACCTGTGTGACAGAGCGAGACCTCATCTAAAAAAAAAAAAAAAAGAATAGACTATGCTCTTATCCTGAGGTACTAAGAGGTCTGCAAAGTGGCAGAGAAACAAAAACTGTCTTCAGCATGGAAGCTGCTGTTAGTAGGGAGATCCGATTAAATGAAAGAAGTGTCTGCATCTTTGTGCACGTATATAAGGGTTGTTCTTAAATAAAATTGGAAAATGGGAGAGTATTTTAGCATTTTTAATTCATGGAAATTATTTCCTCAAATAATGGGCTTTCTTTTGGTATAACAGTGAATGTTCTTAATTTCCTTTGATATTGGATATGTTCATGGAATGGGCATTGTTGTATGAATAAACACCAGAAATTTTTTATTAATCGGTCAGAGAAGTTACTGCTGTAGTAGTTTGGGATTTCTTATATTTGTTTATTGAATCCCACAAACAACGTCCCTTATCCATCCTCCATGTTGATGCCGGGAGGTCATTCAAGAACACAAATATAATCCTGTTTATCTTTGCCTACAACTGCTTAATAATACCATGTTACCTAGCATACAGTGCCTCTGTTCCTTAGATTGCTATAAAAAGCCTTTCACAATTTGGCCTTTGTCTACTTCTCTAAATATGTAACTCTGTCCCAGGACAACATATCCACCCGCGAGACAAATTCAGTTCTGTTCTCCAGCTGTATGAAGCATGCTGAAGTTCTTGGGAAACATGATATTTATATCTCTTTTCCTTTATTACACTTTCAACCTGTATTATATTTCCATTTTTCCCTCTATTTAAGAAACTTCTATTCACCCCTCAAAACTTAATTGAGCATCTTCTGAAAAGCCTTCCATAACATAGTCAGAATCAATCACTCTTCATCTTCCCACATCCTCAGCATCTAGGGCAATCTCTAGCACATGACAACTTCTTAATAGTTATTTTATTTATGTAGGTGTTATTTATGACCACACTTTTCAGGATTTTTAATCATCAAATGTAACTGCAAAACCTTTAAGAAAAACGTGGAATATGCAAATGTATCTGGAATTATGTCCAATTACTGTTGAGTAGCAGAGACCTGGCTACAATGGCTTAAACCATTACTGTTTTATTTTCCTACCAAACATCTAATGAAGATGTCAGTACACCAGGGCTCATATGGTAGCATCACAAAGTAAAATGAAGCTTCATTTGTAAGTTTTGTTATGCTAATTTGTGGATTTTATCCTGAAAGCAACCCAATGTCACAAAACTGTGGGCTGATGGAGTTCCATCATTACACAGAATTTCCAAGCAGAAAAATAAAACAGGGAAGTGGCAAAATGGATGCCCCTCCAAGCTCACTTAGAACCCTTTACAGGACTTTTCTCATAGTAGAATCCAAAATTAGACTTACATTTCATTGGCTTCCCCAGTGAAGTATAGGCTGAGAAATACAGTATAGGCTGAGAAATAGTATAAGATTATAATCCTTCCCCAGCTAACTAAATGGGGTTCTGTTACTAAGAAAGAATATCAATTTTTATAATAAATAAATAAATTTTGCTAGATGTTTTTCAAACTGTGACAACTCATTTTCATAAAGTGCTACTATCTCTAGAAACGTGCATTCTTTGTAACACAGTTATGGAAACACTTGTTTAGCCAATCTCTTTTAGTTATATTTTCCCAGTGTAACAACATGTCAACATGTTGGTTGGCAAACCAACAACAAATTGGTTTCCAATTACTCAAGAAGTAAATTTCAGATCCCTGTGTATTTGATATTCTATTAGATCAAAGCCTACTTTTTCAGTTAATTTTATGTGTTCTCCTTGATTTTGTGCATTTATGAAACATTTCCTTTGGGATAATAATAACAATCCTTTTTTCTTTGGAGATATTTTCCACACACTCATCCTTTTCCTTCCAAAAGACCAAAGTCTAGAAGCACCTGGAATAAAGCATGGGTCAGCTATATCCTCATGCTACATGATTGATTTAGGCACTTCTACCCATCGTATTGTGTAGACATGATACATCTGTTGTCTGATGGCACCCACTAAAAGAAAAAAGAAATGTTATGTGCTGTATTTCAGCCAATGTATAGAGCGACAGTTTTCAAACAATGCAGATAAAAACCATCAATCATTTTGTCCCGTGACTGAACCTAACAATCTTTGAAATACTACAATTCTCTATCAACTGATGACAAAGCCGTCTGCTTCGTAAGTGAAGGAACATCTGCAGCATAAAGATGCTTCATTACAATATGGGCTGCATATTGCACAAATATCCTGGCTCAGGAGCTGGGTAATTCCAAGATTCAACTCCTGGCCCAGGCATTGGCTAGCTGGGAAATCCCAAGCAAAGGACTTCTCTTCTGTGAGCATGCATTTCTGTCTCTGAAAGGAGCACCACAGCATTTTACTGAGCACCTTTGAAGTTTCGAAAAAATGTGTAAAGCATTGAGCTTAGTTCTTGGAGGATGAGTCTCTCAATAATTCGTCGGGTTTTTTTGTTTGTTTGTTTTTCTTCTTGTCTTCTGCCTCCTCCTTCTGTTTTTCCTTATATTTATATTTTATTTTAGTAGTATCAGAAGTATCTATGTTTTAGTAGTAATAAGAACAGTGTAATTAGTTATAATAATATTTAGTTCTATTTTGGAAGTTTCTAAGTACAGGTATTTTATTCTCATTCTCTTCTAGAAATCCATACACCTGTATTTGCCAGTGCAAATGTATTCCTTACTTTCAGAATACTCATGGCATCAATAAACTTTAAGACTTTTAAAAATAATGAGGAAAGTGAACCAATTCATAAAGTTAAAGAGAAAGCAGCTACCCCATTTGATTACCTTACTGTGGTCTATAATTTTCAGTATGATTTTGTGCCAGTACAAATGGCTAAATTCATTAAGTATCCATTTTTTCTCACCCATTATGTCCCAGCCATACTGCTTTTCTTTCTCTTTCTGGAAAAGAAAACCAAACGTATTCAATCCTAAGGTCTTTTCTATTGCTGTTTTGTCTTTTGCTCTCTTTCCTTTCCTCTTCCCCCTCTTTCTTCTTTTTTCCTCCCTCTTCTTTTCCTTGTCATCTGACATGTCATTTCCCAAAAATTCTACATTGAAGACCTTATACCAAATGTTATCACTTCATAAAGCCTTTCCCTGACTATTATAATTAAAGAAGTGTTAGCTTATTTCACTGTCCTTTTTATTTAGCTTCATAGTATATATAACCATTTGGAATTTATACAAACACACACACACACACACATTCACATATTTGTTCCTGTTTCTGCTCAGTACCAAGAGAAGAAGGAAATTGTCAGTCATAGTCAGAACTGTATTCCTGATAACTAGAATAATATCTGTCACAGAAAGGGTGCTCACTATATGAATAAATGAGGTAACGCTAAGTGTGTCTTTGTTAAACAGGAAGAAAGGAATTCTCAGGCTATTTTTTACTTTTCCTTTATTGAGTTATTTTATCTTCTTATCACTTTGTCTTTCTACATTGTATCAAGAACTATGCAACGTCTAATACTTTACCCCACTTGCAAGCTAACACTTTCTCTTCCTGCAGTTTCATAACTGCTGGAAGAAGATGTGAGACTTCTGGATCAGAGACAAAGGGCTTTCTTATTCATGGGACAGCAAACAGCATGACATCATGTTTACATCAGTGACCTTTACCCCAATTCCCACAGGGCAACGTGAAGAGGGTCAAATGACATCTACAGATGAAATTGGGTGCATTACAGGAGATAAATCCTCAATTTAGGAAACCCACCTCTTTTATTATGAGAAGTAAGCATACCTGCCGCTTGCAGAGAGAAACACTATCTCTGTCTTCCATGGCTATGGAAAGAGCAAATCTGGTCTTTCTTCAGGAGAGAGACACTACCTCTATTTTCCAAGGCTGTTTATTACAGAGAAATACTTGAAAAGATAATCTGGAATAAAGGCAGGCAAAGTCTAGGTTCAGAGAATGTGCAGAAATGTAAGATACACACAGAGAATTGTCTCCCAATAAGTCCCTCGAATTCTTACACTTCAGCCCAGAATCTATTTTGCACTTCAAGATTCAATCTTATGTATGACTTTTAAAAACCATTTGTTTTCTCTGAATACTCCTGGCCCTCATGGAACTAACAGTCTTGTACTACTAAGAAAATCCAGATTCTGCATCTCCAAAAACATATTCCCAGCCCCACCCCATCCTAGTGATCACAGCCTCATAAATAGTTTAAGTGCTGCCACTGTTTTTCAGGCTGATATCCTAAGTAAAACAGACAGGAGATAGTCAAGTAATACTTCCCGATGAGAAAGGAAGCCTGGTTAACCTTTGAAGCATTTACAAATATTAAACCCAGCAGGAGAAATTAAAACATGATTGCAGTCAGAAAAATCCTCTCATGTGAATAATTATTAATGGTATGGAATACTATGCAGCCATAAAAAAGGATAAGTTCGTGTCCTTTGCACGGACATGGATGCAGCTGGAAGCCATCATTCTCAGCAAACTATCGCAAGAACAGAAAACCAAACACCGCATGTTCTCACTCATAGGTGGGAATTGAACAATGAGATCACTTGGACACAGGAAGGGGAACATCACACACCAGGGCCTATTGTGGGGAGCGGGGAGGGGGGAGGGATAGCATTAGGACATATACCTAATGTAAATGACGAGTTAATGGGCGCAGCACACCAACATGGCACATGTATACATATTTAACAAGCTTGCACATTGTGCACATGTACCCTAGAACTTAAAGTATAATAATAATTAAAAAAAAATCAAAATGCTCCTAATCAGCATGGCTTCAATACTTTGGAGCTAGAAATGTGTTTCTCTTTGTTTGGAACGCAGTCACAATTTGTGGTTAGAGTCAGGACTCAAGAAGGGAAGTTGTATTTTACTAGATACCTAAGCACCACTACTTGAGCTATCAAGTATTTGAAATTGCTCAGTAAAAACTTTTTACTTTATCCATAATGAAGGTATGAACTGATATATAGGGAAAAATGTTCTTGTTTAATTTCTGCAATAATAGACCTAATCATAAGTATGGAAAGAAGAAATAGAGAAAGAAAGAGAGTTACATGTAATTCACAAACTGCAACATTAGCATATTATTTTTATGTACATAGAGATTCAGGTAGCCTGGGAGTAATCGTGCATTCTAACTGCGTCTCCAGTAATGGCACCTACGGTGATGCTTTCCTCGAATTACTGATTTCTAACCTTAAGATAAATACAAAGTATTAACTTCAATCTATAAATTTAGAAACTGAGTCTCAGAGAGATTTTTAATTATAATTTAAAAGAATATACATTATCAGTTAAGGTCTTAAATGTTTTATGAAATATTTATCGTGTGCCAGAAACTGTGCTAAGCACTTTAGCTAAGTTATATAATTTAGACCTCGTAAGAAAACATTTGAGATGGCTATTATACTTGCTTTTCAGGTGAAAAATCAGATATTAGTTGGTTAAGTAGCTTGTCTCAGTTCAATACTTAGCTGAGCCACGTTTGCCTGAAACTGGCCTGTTACAACTCCACCCGGACTTTTCTTTCATTGTGTTTCTGTTGAATGAAAATCTCTCTGCCATCTTTCTGCCCACCCAAGCCTAGAAATTTAGCCCCTATCTCCATCCTCTGCCCTTATTTGATCTCAAGAGATGTAGAAGAAGTGTCCACTTTACTGTACCATACTACAGGGCTATCAAGTTAATCTTCACTACCTACTCTTCTGAAAGGCAAGCATATTTAAGCTGAGTGAGAAACAAGATATGCTAACTTTATCCACTGGGATTCAACAGGAAAATGAAATGATCGAAGTTCTAAACTTAGAAGCATTTCAATAAAATCTTGAAAAAAAACATTATTGATGACTTAACTTGATTTTTTGTTCATTAGACAGAAACCTATGCTCTCAACTCATAGAATATATTAATGGATGTCCAAAATGTATATTCATACACAGAAAAATTGTTGTATTTCCTTTTAGAATGATATAAAGAAGAGATACTTTTTTCTTGACCACGAAGTTAACCATTTATGTCTCCAGACACACTGAATGGATGTGGTACATTATGTAGGGGTGAGAACAAAGGAACTTGAGACATTTAAATTTATTCTCCAATTTAAAAGTCACTCTCCTTGCTGAGGCTATGTGAGACAAAATATTTGCAAATGAGAGAAAGAGCATCCTTGATGGAATTTTGGAGCTGTTTACTTACATAACTGTTGTACAGAACTATAGAGCCAAATGTAAACATCCTTCGACACAGGTGATAAGAGGGGTTCACTTAACAGTGAGGCTATGAGAATTACACAACTAGAGAAGAGTTCCAAAGTGTAGAGACAGAGAAGTAGAAAAAGTACTCTGGTTTCCATAAATATGCTACTAACGTACTCAAACATATATTCTGTATGGTATGTAGAAACACAGAACGATTTCTCCCCGAAACAACAAGAAAAGAAGCAGAAGCAGGAGAAGACAAAGATGAAGATGAAAGAAGGAGGAGGAGGAGGAGGAGGAGGAGGAGGAGGAGACTCTAAGTCTCCATACAGGTAACATTGCAAAAGTGAATTGGTATTTATGATGTGCATTAGACACTTTTTCTTACTCAAACATATCTCTTTAGTTGATTGACAGTTTCTATCTCCAATCATTTGTTGTTCAATTGGCAGTAGACCTCTAAGCATGTTATTTGGAAAAATGTCTAAGATTCTGAACTATCTCATTTCTGAAGAGAAGTGTTACTCTTGGGTGACTATATAATTAGGAAGACAAAGAAAGTGAGTATGAGTTTCTAGCACTATGCTTCCATTTCCTTCTCAACTTCTAGAAGTGAATGAAATCGCAACAATTTTGAGAACCCAGCTCTTCTTGGGTGATAATTATAACAAACCTGTCTTTGTAAACCTAGAGTTCAGACTTTGGAATTTTAAGCGAACTCTGGGTGGCATTGATTTTTGTCTTCTATATCTAGGAATCTAAATGTCATTATTTTCTTTTCCTTTTGTTATTATTTCCTGAAAAATTTTTATAATATATATATATATACATACAAAAAATCATACCGTATGTAAAGCATAAAATAAAAAGAGATAATGCCTGTCAATAGTTTTATGTATATGAAATGCATATCATTGCATATGCATTTTAGACCTATACTTTATCTTATATATTATATATATTTTGTAAAATAGGAATAATACTATTTAGATCTTTGCTCATTGAATCAGCTATGCAATGATAATATCTTTTTGTGTCAATGGATAAAGACATACCTCATTATTTAAATGTTCATATAATTTCATGATGTGTACATACCAAAATTTATTCAACTATTTTCCTATTTTCAGACATTTATTATGTCTCTAACTTTAAAGGCATTCACATTAATCCGACACTAAACTTCCATATGCTTATACCCTCCCACACTTGCATTCAAATATCTGTAGAATGGATTTCTAGAAATAGGATACTGATTTAAAATTTGTATACAATATATTGATAATTTGATAGCCACTAACAGATTGCCATTTTTACTACCAACAACTCAAATAAGTACCGAATAATATCATTTTTTTAAAAGTTTTCATTAGTCTGATAACTGTGACATCAAGTTGTTTTAGTTTGCGTTTCCATGATCACAATTGCAATTGAGTATCTCCTCTGATGTTTATTGGCCACTGGTGAAATTTCCTTGTTGGCCTATTATTTTGTCCTGTGTTCTCATTTTTATGTGCATTGGTTGATTTTTTTTAATTGATTTCATTAATGCATAGGATATTTGTAGGTTCCTTCTTTCACCAGTAAATCATTTCTATTTCTAGTTGGGGGTGTGGATTTAATTTTAATGTGTTTGTTTACTTGTATTTTTGTTTTATTTTGTTATAAAGTCTATAATCCTGTTCCATGTATTAAATAAAAAATTATACTGCTTTGGAAAACTTCCTTTTCATATACAATTTCTTGATTATGTATGGGTCTTTTCCTGGGTTCTTCATTGTAATTATAGCTGTACAAGTCTCTCTGTGCCAGAATTATTGAGTTTTATTTACTATAGCTTCATGCATATTTTCATATCTGGTAAAATCTCTATGCCTTGATTTGATGGTTTTGCACACATTAACTCCTTCAGAGAACTTCTGGATTGATTTAACTATTTCTAAAAATAATCTGATTAGATTATTCAGTGTCCTTTTAAAGATTTTGTATACAATAAATCTTGGAAACTCCAAGATAGTGTACACATGTATAGGTATGAATTCCTCAAATAGGCAGGAGAAAGTTTGCCTGAACAGGCATGTCCTTTTAATATAGTGTGCTGCTCAATGAAGAAATCTCAAATTTGGATTTAGATTTGGAAATTAATAAAAACAATGATGAGTACAAACGACAGTTACTGAGGCTTCTTCAAATAGAACTGTGATTAAGAAATAACTACTTATATTTTCTAGGAGTCATGTTTATTAAGCTGTTATGTAAAATTTTAGTTTTCCTTGACATCTGACATGCTGAACTCTGAGAACTATGTTTATTTTTATGTCTGCATTAACATACTTTAATAGAAGAGCAACCTTAGAGTAAAAATTATCTTTCAAAAGGGAATAATGAGAACAGAACTTGTGGCTACAATTTCAAATTTTACAACCACATTCTCTACCTGTACTCATGAATTGTTGTTGTAGAGGAGTTACTGTAAAGTTTATAAAAATTTTATACTAAAATGTTCTCTTTTTCCCTCTACATTTTCCCGGTACTTCACAAGCTCTTATCAAGGGAGATATTAGTTCATCTTTTTTTTTTTTTTAATTTTCTTTTGTTTTTATATACTTTCAGAGCAAATTACACATTGATTTTAGGAAACATAAGAAATGGCCCCATCTTTTAATGTTTATTTGTTTGTTTTTGGAATTAATGGGGCCTTCCATGAGCATATATGTGGGAAGCAGATGCCCTTCTATCTGAAAACAGGGCTTGTATTTGAGCCCTCTTTAAGACTTTGACAAAGACTTTCCGAACCCTGACTAACCTTCCCCAACCATGTTCCTCCAAAGACACAGGGCAATTCTACTGAATTCGTTGACTTGTTTGGGAGCCTGACAAAAATTTCTCCAGGCACTGAAATCATAATTTAAACATATGGCTGTCAGACTGACTTAGGACTGTTCAATCTGTGAAATAGCTAGTTTTCCTAGAGGTATCAAGTCTCCCAAGGTCATACAAAAAGTAACTATAGTATTTTAACATAGTTCACAGAGGTAATAATGAAGGATAAGAACAGAACATCATTCTAGTTCTTAATTTTTGGTCGCTGTTTCTAAGTTTTGGTTTTATTTCACTTTGATAGTTTAGAAAAAGTATAAACAAACTTTTAACTCAAATTGGTCTGTATAGAAATTTTGTTTTCAGTGCAATCATAGTTGATTTTTGTGTTTAATTTGAATTTAAGAACATTGATATGATTCACTTGATACATAATAGAGTGAACTTGCCTGCTAGAATATTCTAAAAAATAAATAAAATAAAAAATATGGTATAAAAATGAACCTCTGTGATAGCATTCCCTGATTCTTTCTTTGTCTAGTAAAAGTTGCTTTTCATTTCAGAATTTGCTGAATCCAAACTACATGGCTTCTTTTTCGGTATTCCTTTCTGATGTTTTGTAAATTGTTTTTTGCTTCAGCAATACCTACTCCATTTGTTAATAAACATGTAAAACATGGCAAACATAGGTTAGTTTCCTTTAGTTTCTTATTCATTGTTTTTCATTCAATATGTTTTGCATTTCATTTTATTTGATTTGAATTTTAAAACTTCGTTTCCTTCCTTCCTTCCTTTCTACCTTCCTTCCTTCCTTCCTCCCTCCCTTCTTCCCTCCCTCCCTCCTTCCTTCCTTCCTTCCTTCCTTCCTTTTCTTTCTTTCTTTCTTTCTTTCTT
>NW_012115932.1:5736235-5767125 GCF_000951035.1 Colobus angolensis palliatus
GATCTCCTGCCCTCATGATCCTCCCGTCTCAGCCTCCCAAAGTGCTGGGATTACAGGCTTGAGCCACCGCACCCGGCCTTATTTTTTTTCTTTTCTTTTTTTTGAGACAGAGTCTTTCTTGCTCAGTCACTCAGGCTGGAGTGAAGTGACACGATCTCGGCTCACTGCAGCCTCCACCTCCCAGGTTCAAGCGATTCTCCTGCTTCAGTTTCCTGAGTAGCTGGGTAGCATGTGCCACCATACCTGGCTAATTTTTGTATTTTTAGTAGAGACGAGTTTTCACCATGTTGGTCAAGTTGGTCTTGAACATCTGTTTATTCATCCAGAGCATGCTTTCTGGGCCAAATCCCAAGTTATCGTAGGGCTCAGTCCACATTTCTGAGATTTGTATGAGCTTATCATTGATATATAATTACTCAAACGTGAATATTACTTGTTTTTAAAACTCTCGATTTCTCCTTACCCAAGCAGACACTTTCTTTCTCTCTCTCTCTCTCTCTCTCTGTGTCAAGGTTTATTTAGGTCAAGAGAGAGAGAGAGAGAGATAGGAGAGAGGTATCAATTTAGAAGTATAGATACCAATATTTATATAAAGATATAGATATTGATAACTAGTAGAGTGTTTATATAGCCATAGACAAATAGATATCTATATCTATATTTGCATATCTATATCTCTCACTATGTATACATATAGAGAGATAAGGGAGAGGCTATGAAATTTTCTCTACAGAGAAATCTTGGTGAATGTTATTATAAGCAAAATTGGAAATGGGTTAGGTTAAGAGAGATGCTTTTGTGTAGTTGTAAATTATAGTAAAAATATAATTACAACAATTGTCCACATTTAACACAGGGGCACTAGTTATGCCTGGAGATATTTATGTACAGCCATAGTAAAAATGCATCTATATGCACAAATTTGTTTTCATTTCATTCCACAAAACACAATTATTATAAACATCAAGAATTGGGAGCTATTGAACAGATGGTGCATTAGTGTCTTAATTCTTGATCTTTATTCTAGTAAATCCTTCGGTTTCATATCCTTTCCACAAATCCTATGGCCATTCAGGGCAGGATGAATGATTTTTTAAATGCTGCTTTAATGTTGATGTCATTTTTTTATGTTTTATGATTTCAAACAAATATGTAAATGCAGCTGTCCAGTAGGATAATGAGACCACATTAAACTCTTCAAATATTTAAACTAGACATATCCTAACAAGCCAGCAGGTTGTGAATAAGCTGAATGCAGTTTCTAGCTACAAACATGCCTAATGGTTTTCATTATTTTTGATATATAATCTCTCTAAGTTGATTCTCTCACCGAGATCTATGTTTCTTTCTGCAAACAGACAATCGTTGTTACTGATTGAATATGTATTCATTCTGTTTACTTTAACAGAGAAAACATAAGTAAACATACATTCTTATGGTTTAAAAGGAGTTTACACATAGACTATGTATGTACATATATTTATGCCTTTAATTTTACCAAAGAAAACACATAAACATCCTGAATGCCTGACTTTAGCTACGTATTTTTTTAAATTACATGTCTTCTCAATCAGGTTATATGGGATACAGTATTTTAAAGTATTTAATGTAGAGAGTTGTGATAGCATTTTAATAAATTATATGTATTTTCTTACATCCTTCCTGACTTACGTTAGTCATCATGTTACCAATTTTATTTGGAGAGTCAAAAAATTCTTCTTCAAGGATTAAAAAAATAATTTATAAGTTATTTGAACTTTTAAAATAAATAAGTGTTTCTAATCATCAGCTTATTATCATTTTTCCTAACTCTGAATAAATCTGCATTTACCTTCTTGGGTTGATGGGTTAGACATCTGTGAAAAGAAAATTCTTTGAAAGAAAATGGGTGAATCTGGGTTACATTTGAGTTGCTGATAAAGTGAAAACTGCCAAAAGAGGAAAATTGGATAGTGCCCTGCTTACATAACTGTTAACTAGACTCTGATTCTCACATACATATTTTTATTCCTGATGAGTATTTGTTGCATCTTATGGAAAAATAATGTAAATGTATCTTTTGGGGAGCCTGTGGTTGACTGTACTAGCTGTGCTTTGAGCATTTGCTGTGGTTGGCTACGTCCTGTATTATATTCTCTTCAAATGTTCCTGGTTTAACGTGTATGTAAAATACTCTATGCCCAAGGACCACGTAGTGAAAATTTCCCCAACTCAACACCTTAAAAATAAAAACATGGGCCTAGGACTAAGTTGGCACAGGAACTAGTTTTTCCCACCACCTCTAAGTGATAATTTTACTTCAATGGTATGAAAAATGCTGACAATATTATCAGTATTATTAGTTATTTAAACATGCTGTAAATAATGCACTAAAATGCAGGGCAAATAATAATTTTATGGTGAGAAAAAAAGAGAGAGGAAAATTGGCATTCATTAGATGTCTATTAGGTGTCACACAAGAGGGCTATCTGATTCACATTTGTTTTCCCATGTAATGCCACCACCAGCTTATAATATATCATTACTTCATTTGAAAAATTCAGCAATGTGCCCATGGCCTTACAGTTCTGAAACATCTGTGACTTCAGGTATATGTTCATGCATAATCATTACCGTGCCATGCTAACCTGGGTTCTACTTCTGTAAAGATCAGGTGAAAAATTACATAAGCTTTGTGATCTGTCAAAGTGGTTGGGGCAAATAATCTCTTAAGTTTCACTGGACTGCCAAACACTTATGACTCAAATATAAATAAATGTTGTTTTTGCTATATTCACCATGTTTCTCAGTATGCTGAAATACCAAACGAGACTTCCAGCCTGGGAAATATAATTTGTCTAAATCACCCAGATGACAAAGATGTCCAGATTAATGCACAAAAAGTAACGTATTACTTAAACCACATTTATTTTCTTTCACTCCTACTGAGCTATTATTTCAATATCATTTACAAAAGAAGAGACATCCCTCTGGATATGCTAGTATAGTCAATTAAACATGGTGGTCTGTATTATATACAGAGGAATTAGAAAAGTGGGACTACTTAAATGAGTATAATGGAATATTCCATATAAATATTCATATATGTAATGTATAATGTTAAAACACACTTTCCATGTATATATCTGAGCCATTCAAATACATTTTAAAAGATCAATTTGGTCTGAGTTTCATCTAAAGTTTATTTGATATTTTATTATTTTTACTTATTTATTTGCCTTCACTCTACATTGTTTTGTAAATGATAAAAAGACACACTGAATAAATGAGAACACTCTTGCTATTTTTTTCTCGTTTGGTTCACATTTAGTTAAAGAAGGTAAAAACATTTCTCTGTTGAATAGAATCAGCACCACTTCATCAATTAGGTCAGGGCTTCCTGCCATTTAAAATTGACAGGAAAAGCAAAATGTACCAGACTGCAGCACTGGAGATAGAGTTATTAGGAATCCCTAGCATCCCTGGTTCTAGATTTGACCTCAAATTCTTTCTGCCAAGACTTTGTAACTGTTAGGAGGGTCTTGGCCACTGGCCTCATGAGACAAAAGAAAAGTAGTTTAAATCTCTGAAATACTAAAGTAAGCCTGATTCTATGTTCCAGTAGGATGTACTGGATCATCAAAATAAAACTCTTGCCATGAATAAATAATAATAAATATTCAGAGATGATTTTCATGTGACTGATATAAAGATGGTCAAGCATGGATATAAAATGAATGAAAAAGATTTTACTATGAACTCAGTCTCACAGTAAGGAAACAGAGTAATGTAGAAGTGTGGTTAAGAGAATGGGCTTTGAAGTCAGAGCATTTGCTTTTGCATTTTAGTGTGGATACTCACTAGCTGTGTGACCTTAGGCAAGTATTTGGTTCTCTCTAGTCTACAATTTACTGAATGATTTGTATAATAGAAATATTAAGACCATCTCTCATAGAGACTCATTTTGAGAATCAAACTGAATTATTATGAAAATTACTTTGCACATTATTTGGCACCAAACAAACACTCTAAGAATATTAAGCACCGTGGTTATTATCATTTAAAAAAACTGACATCATTATATGCACACATAGTTTGAAGTGGTTCATTCTGGCTAAAACAAAACACAAGAATATCAAAAATTATATAAAATATTTAATATAAAAACACAATATAAAGTAAGTATTTTCTTGTCATTAATTTATTATATTTTATGGTAGTATGTGCATATATTAAAGGCATCTTAGATGGAGCACAATAAACACACCCATAATTAGAGTCTCAATTGATGTTTTGGAGCACTAAAATATCAATAATTTTACACACTCACAATTTATGAAAAATATAGATGTCTCAAAGCAAATTACATGTATGGGTATGTATACATATGTGCATATGTATATTACAAGCTGATATTCATAGAGAATCATCCAGTAAAATCTATCTTGTGTGTATTGTATTTTAAAGAGAGAGTCATAGTATAGGTATTTCCATTTCCATATACACACTATAGCCCCCAAATTATTTAATATTTATTTCTCTAAATGTATGAAAATGCTGTGCAATTGTGTCCTGTTTCATAGTCACATAAAAATTTTTAATCTGAAGCAGAATGTAATTGTCATTGCTCTGAGACTGTTGTTCACATGATGAAGTTTGAGTGACTTTGTTTGCAAAACCAAAATCAGTAGAGTAATTTGGTTGTATTCCATTAGATAAAGGACACAAGGTTATTTTTGATTGGTAGAAGATCATAAAAGGACCCGCAACAGTTTAGCCAGGAGAACACTAAAAACTCAGATTTTTATAACTGTTTATTTTCATTAAAACAAGACAAAATTGTGGAGTTGCATTGTAGATGATGTAAAAGAATAATGTTTTCTAATTGTTAACTTAGGATTTCATTATTAATTATAAATCTCATTAAATTCAGTTTTATTCTCAAAACTACTCAATTAATCAATGGATAAGTAAATAAAAATTGGTTAATGACACACAGGGAAGCTGTGATGTTTCTTCAGTGAATATCTTTAAGCATACATCGGCATTTATTATATCTGAACATAGCAGGCAATTAACTACTGCCCAGAAACAGGAGTATCTTAACATAATCTTCAAATCTCTCTTCCAAAATTTACTTCTAAAATCATTTCCCAGTTGACACTTGACTACAAAACTCAGAACGTAACCAAGCCCAACCCCTAATGTGGTCGTCAATTTTATATTCCTTATTATTGCAATCACCTTATTTAAGTTTTAATCATTAAGCTGATTGTATTGCTGCACAAGGTCAAGAAGCACTTGTAGAATCATAAACCCCAAAGTGGTTATGGACTGGCTACTCAGGTTTTTTCTTCACTTGCTCAGGCTCCACCCCATCTGAAACGTCTTCTCTGCTAGGAGCTCACTAGGAGGAAATGACCAGTGAACTTACCAAAGCTCAGACCTTATACACCAGAAACATTGCGTGGGGCACGTCACCTTTTCAGCACCTCCTGCCATAACTGGATGCTAGTGCTGAAGGGACAGCTCCCGGTGATATAGGTTTTACTAAGCGCTCCCAGGAAGGCAGCACCCATCCCCTCTCTGCTACAAACAGCCATTCACAAAATCTGAGGAGGAAAACACAGTCATCCCTGATTCCTTGGAAATTTAGTTAGACTGATGTTGAAACACACCCCCCTTTCCTAGTGTATAATTATTTGTGGGTGGAGAGCTACCAGGGAGGGTAATAGAAGAAGCCAGAGACGGGGGAAAAAGTAGATGAGGATTTCGTCCTGACTTCTAAAAATTCCCCCTCTCCCTCTCCCGTTTTCCTAATCCGAGAATGATGGAGCTCGAGGCAAAGGAATGATTCCGAAAATGGAGATATGACTCTCAAGCCTACAAATGATCAGGATGATTTATTAGTTAAATATTCTTCGTCCAGGAACCCAGCACAATTCAGAGGTAACAGCGCCTGCGTTTTCTCCATGATAACACAGACACACAGTTGCTTAAAAAGGTAAAAACCCGATTCCGGAGGGTGTTCTTGCTGTCCTCTAAGCTACAGAAGAACGTGGGGTGGAAAGCGCTCCCAACCCGAGAAAGTGCGAAAGACTCTCTAAACCCAGTAGCCAATTTCCTACCTGCCAGAACTCTTTCCTACCAATCGTCACCATTCGTGACTCTGCAAGACACGGGGACTTAGACATATGTGTGGGAGTGTGTGTGTGTGTGTGAGGGAGAGAGGCGAGACGAGTGCTCTCTCCACACGTGTAACCCTGCATCTCCCTGTTTCAGAGCTTGCGTTCATTCATATGCAGGCAGTGGTTTAATATTTGATCAAAGGTAGAATAGTTGCGCTGAAGAGTTGTATTTTTAATGGGCTCACCTTAAAATCGAGTGTTCATAAATTGCAAGTGTGAAAAGACCCTAAGTGCAGTCCGTATGTCTCTCACCCTTTCTACCCTTCCCTCCCCCATTGCCGCTCCCCCCAAAAAGAGAAGCTTGCAGCAGACTGTAGAAGGATTTGAGGCTGCAGCTAGAGAGAAGGGGATTAGGGCCAGAGTGGTGCAAGTTAAATTGTGCTGCATATAAAAAATGGGCGGATTGGTCTCCAGATCCAGAGGCTGGTACCACCTTCCTTTCTAAAATAAAATCTCTCTGGCATGAAGTCACCGCCTATTTCACATCCGGTTTGCCCTGGGACGTATTACTACTGTCTTGGTAAAGAGAAATCTTTTGTTGTATAGCTGCAGATTGGATATTGGGAAGCAAATTTGGGTGTGAAATCTTCAGCAAAGGAGCACGCAGAGTCCATGATGGCTCAGACCAAGTGAGTGAGAGGCAGAGCGAGGACGCCCCTCTGCTCCGGCGCGCCCGGACTCGGACTCGCAGACTAGCGCTGGTTCCAGTCTCTCCACGATTCTCTCTCCCAGACTTTTTTCCCCGGTCTTAAGAGATCCTGTGTCCAGAAGGGGCCCTAGGTAAGTGCGACTTTGGACCACGATACACAGACAGAGCTTTGAAGGTGGCTTTTCCTAGCTGGAGAGACAGGAATGTTATAGTCGGGGAAGGGGGGGGGCGGGGAGGGGGGAGCGGTGGGGAGATGGGAGAGAGAGGGAGAGAGAGAGAGAAGAGGGAGAGCGAGCGAGCGAGCAAGGGAGCGAGCAGGACAGGAGCCTGATCCCACAGCAGGTAGAAACAACGAAATGTTTTTCTTTCAGGGTGAAACCGCAGCAATATAAGAGCATTATTTTTCCGCTGTCTTTCTTCTTTTCTTCTCCTCCTTCTTAAGCATATTTGAATGTATTCCGCAGGGTGGGTGGTGGCATGTTGTTTTGGTCTTTTATTATTTATTTATTTATTTATTTATTTATTTTTGCAAGGGGGAGCTGGGATGAGTTGGGGAGGGGCGTTGGGGGCCATCATCTAAAGTTAAGACGCTGGGACAGAAAACCTGTCTCACTGTTCCGTCATCCTAGGGAAGGCACTCTCTTGTCCTGGCTGCAAAATCGCCTGTTTTCCCCTTTCCAGTGGACGCTGGTGAAATGTCCTCTGGTGTAGGGGTCTCTCCCATTCTGAGCATGAAAACTCAACTTAGTCTGTGATATGGGTGGCATGGGATGGTAATGTTTGGAGTGTGTGTCTGGGGGAGGGGGAGGATGAAGGTAGAAAGTGGTAAGACTGCAGTTTAGCCTTTCTTTTAAACTATTATGTTTGTATTTGCAAGAAACTTTCTTAACAACTGAAGTACCATGATAGGTTTTTCTCTTTTAAAAATGTCAGAAGAGGGCAAAAAGCTATGGTGCCTTGTCAAAGGATTTTGCTGTGGTTTGTTTACCCATTCAGATATTCAATCTTTTTATAAAGATCAACAAAAATTAATAGGGCTAAGAGAAGTTGTTTTTCCCTCTTAACAAATGATAAATATTAGTAGAAAGGTAAATTAAAATTTTGCAGTTTAGATGTAGTATTTTAACATAATATTTATCCAAGATTTCTTGTCATAGTCAACTAATCTGTTTCAAAACCAGTCACTAAATTACTAAATTAAGTAAAAGCTATGATGAGGCTCACAGTTCTTATCTCTAGACCATTTCGCTCTAAACATATTATGTTTCATTGCTTACATGCCTGTTGGTAATGGTTTTTAGTGATTTAAATGATTCCCGAGAGTGCAGAAAGCATTTTTAGATGTATTTAAAGGCATACCACATTAAGCTATAGAGGGTTTAGTGAAAAAGAAGCTTTAAAAGATTGCAATCTATTAATCACTTACCTTACAAAGATGTATAGATTAAATACTGTTAACAGTCCTTATATTATGACTGGAATTAATTACAGCACATTAAAATGTTACCGGAGCTGCTCCTTATTCAGGTAGTGCATTGAATTTCGAAAACGGACTTCACACATAGACTATATACATTTTTAATTCTCTAAGCTTTCTGTAGTCCTCCAGTTCTCCAACATTCCACTACCAAGTCTAAATTCAACAATCAGATGGTGATTGATTGCACTTTACCTAAGAGGTAAAAAAGATCCCTTTATTCATGCAAAGCAAAGCACTCCAGCTTCCATCTGTTTGAGATGAAACATTTCCTAGCAGCAACCTGGCAGAATTTGAGAGGGCTTGAAAGATATGTGTGGGCATGTTTGTGTGCATTTGTGTGTGTGGTTTGTATGTGAGAGAGATCAGCACATGGCTTGACTATAAAGTGTGTCCTTTAGCTTCACAGAAACATTAGGAAGCATATTTAACAAAGCAGTCACAGGCACGGAATAAAAGCACGACTCCGGCATTCAACAGTGTGTTTCCTATGTTTTTAAATAGAAAGAAATACAGTTGCTTCTGAAATCAAGGTACCTGCAGAATTCAAAAAGGAATTCAGCCATCACAACATGTTAACCTATCCCATCCAATCCCTAAATATGTTCTTCCTGTTAGAGACACCAGCTTAACAATTTTAATGCACAGTTCACTGTGGAAACTCAAATCATAAAGGTCCAAATTTTCAGATGATAAACAACAAGAAGAGAACAAACCAAACTATATTATAAATACAAAATCCAGAGATAAACAACTCACAGTTTTTATGTTGAGCAATACTGTCACCTGAAAGCGTTTCAACTTGTATTCTTTTACAGGAGAGTAAGGACACTGATATGTTTCTGAATGGAGAAATGGAAGGGAAAGTGGAGAATGGATGGTCCAGGTTTCCATTGCTTCCAATGAGGTGTCATATCCCAGTGAGGTCATTTCCTGACTTCAAAGCATTCATCTAAACTGCCTCAGTCAGCCCTGGTGGTTATAACCTGATGTTTCTTGCTACAGACATTGATATCTACTTATTCTACTTTTCAGCTGCTCCAGCCCGCGATGAGGAAAAGTCCAGGTCTGTCTGACTATCTTTGGGCCTGGATCCTCCTTCTCAGCACGTTGACTGGAAGAAGGTGGGGACACTTTTTAAAAAATCTGCATGAAAATTTCTGTAACTTCATTTATTTTATCAGGGGGAAGAAAATTGTCCTCAAATGAATTTATGACTAAGGGAATTCAGAAAACTTAACTGCAATAATTTCCGGCTAAGAATAAAGAGGAGCAGTATGAAAAAAAAATCGGTGTATTTGCATGTTAGTTAGAATACATTTAGCAAGTCATTGTTAAGACATGTATTAATTCAACATTTAAGTCTTACCTTGAACTTTTCGTTGTTCAGCTGGAACTGAACAAAACATGCGGTTTCCTAATTCTTAGAAAAAGTTACCCCAATTAGTGGCTGCATACTATGTAAGCTGATTTTTTAACAAGAGAATTTCTAGCCTATTGTAAAGACCATGCAATAACTTTTGTATTTATAGAAATGGAAAGTTTTAAATAATATCTTTAATTTGAAAATCATGTCTCTATAAAAGCATGTGCATATCATATTTTGAAATCATTATCTACATAACAAATAAAGGTAGACTATATGAGACAAATATTTAAGAACTTTGGTAAAATCAAATTTCTCTATTTAAAAAAAAATTACTAATTGTTTATAAAGCTTAACCATAGTCAAAATATGTTCTAATGATCCAGTCAAGCATGTTAAATTAATATAGTAGAAACTATTTACATGACTATGTATTGCAGATTTTTCTTTATCTGCTTTTCTATTTCTTGTTCTGCCTATTCCTGTGGCCCCTAAGAAAGTCAGACATATCATAAAAATATTAGTTTATTCAAAATATAATGGCAAGTGAACTCTTAAGAGTTAAGTTAGGGAGATGGAATAGTCTGGAAAGACATATGAATTTAGGAAGATTTATTTTAATTCAGAAGTTGTCTGTTGTTGTTTTTTGCTATTGTGTATGGTAAACACTGACAAACAGGCATTATTATCAGATCCTTAATGTGAGAAGTTAAATGTCTTTACTGCTTTTGAAAAATTATATGAAGTGTTACTATTGCAATGACCTGTAGATGGAGTTAGTGCACAGTGTTTTATTATATAGTGGTTCATATAGAATCAAAATCAGGTACTGTAACTGGCATTTCTCTTCAAAATATATATTCAGTTTAGGAAACACTACATTGGCATGGGTGTTTAATACCCAATGAATAAGCATCTTATTCGTAGGGTTTTTCTCTGGCAATTACAACTTGACATAGTAAGTTAGAAATAAAGATGAAGTGTCACTAAAAAATCATGTAAAAGAAAGATTTCTATTCCAGTTGGGAAAGCAGAACTGGTCTTGGGGAAAAGGCAGTGGTCTCTTCGGGCATCTGTATCCCAGTGCAAACAATTGGTGAAAATATTTGTAAGATAAAATCAGGAAGAAAGGCATTTTCTGAGTTTTATATAGCTGTAAAATCTTAGAGGGTATAGATAAAGGTAATAAGCACTCTACATTGTAAGAATTGTTTTAATAATCTAAGTTTATTTCATCATGCTACCCCGTTTCATCTTTTCTTTCTTCTTATTGTATTGCTTTCTTTCTCAGAGTTCCCGATCAGGGCCTCCTCACAACTTAGGGTGTTCTAGCATTTCTTTTCCATTTTAATCAAGATGACCTTCTAGTATCCTTGAAAGATGCAGGCATGGCAGTTGATTTTGTGACAATAAGTTTTTATAAATAATTGCATTCATAAAACTATTTTTGCCTTACTGCTGTCATCTGCCAGTGAGACCTCCTGGAAGACACTTAGCTTGTTGAAAATTTGGTTTAAAAAGCAGCAAGATGTTTAATTTTGCCATAAGAGAGTAAGCCCTCAATCTGCATGGCATCAATGTTGAAATTAGGAGAATGAAAAATTGTTTCAAAGAGGCACATTACGTATATCCAATATTATGGATAGCCTTTAGTTTTAGTAACTTTATCAAATTAAAACTTTATCAGAATAATAGCCATTGCATTTTGCCGATACAAAATTAATTACCTGCAAAACAGTGTTTGGTTTTGAAATGATATTTTGATCATATATCTTGCTGCTGTCAAATAAGTGAATTCTGGTTTCAAATGTTACTATTTTTCTTATATTTATCAGTAATATCAACACATAGGAGTGAAGCACAAGGCATATTAAGTAGAAAATACAAAAGTGATAGATTTGTGGCAGTTTCTTAGTTTACACCCTATACTCATTTTGCTTTTGTACTCAAGGTCAGAACTATGATTGAAATATATCAGTAAACGTGATCCATCCTAAGATAGAAAACACTTCTCTCAAAGGATTTTGGAGTTGTCATGCTAATCATCACATAAAATATGATTCAAGGAGCATAGATAGCAATGTGATTGATGTAGGAAATGCACAATTTTTGGACTGAGGTCACTATGTGGTTGAAACACAAAGACTAATAATGGTAAGGGATACAAGCTGCATCTTCAACTAGTAGCGTTTAAATATAAGTAATTATCCCAATAGAGAAGAAGGAAAATAAAGTTTCAGACTAGAATTTGAAGAAAGTTAGGTTCTAGGTCAAGTTTTGCTCACAAATAGGTGTGCCTTCTTAAACAAAACACTAAAACCGTACTACAGCTTAGTCAACTGTAAATTAAGATTATTGAACTTGATCTTTCTAAAGGTTCTGTTTACATCTAAGACTAGAAATAATGAAAATTAATTAGCTGTGTGAACAAATTTTAATCATTGGGTTATGAATCTTAAGAGGAATGGAAATTTGCACACTGATGTAAAATATAATTATCCTAAGAAATATGTTTTATCTAAATCTCTTAAAAGAACATCAAGAAAACCCCGCCAAAACACAAACTTATATGAAGTGAATGAAGGAAGGGATGTTGGTAGGTTAAAACTTAGGCTTTTGCTACATGTTAAATTAAAAAAAAATCAGTTATTTTGGTAACTCTTTTTAATTTGTAAAGAAGTTTCCTATTTTTTTTCATGTGCATTAGCATTCTTGCTTGCTCAAGAGAAGACAGGCATTATAATGTAATATACATGATAATTCAAAAAGTAAACAGACAGAAGTCATTTCTCACAATTTTCCTTTCACATTTAAAAAATGAAAATTAAAAATATAATTAAATGCCCAGAGCTTAAAAATAACATTCTTTTTTACCTTGTGAAAAAATAATTTTCAAGTTAAGATTCAGTTGAAAGCAAGGTAGAAAAACTGAGAAAGGATTTATTTGGAAAGAGGTTTTAGTAGAAATGTATACTTTATTGCTTCTCTTTATGTTTTTTTCAGCTATGGACAGCCATCATTACAAGATGAACTTAAAGACAATACCACTGTCTTCACCAGGATTTTGGACAGACTCCTAGATGGTTATGACAATCGCCTGAGACCAGGATTGGGAGGTAGGTTGCATTATTTTATTTTTGTTTTAGAGAATAATATGAAATCTTTACTATTACAGCCTACTTTACCTCTAAATGGTCAAATAACAAAAATGGTAATGTGTAATTTAATGACAAATCTATTTTTAATAGATCACTCTATGTTAATTCAAGTTACCATGCAGTTTCATATCCATATGTAGTAAAAAGCAGACACGGACTTCTAATAATGACACGAAGGAGATGCTACATTTATGTGATAAGCACAGTACTTTCCATGTAACGATTTTCTCATATAGGTAAAAACTGGGATAATATTCTATCTTCCAGCACAAAGACTGCAGCTACCTCACCTGGTACTGCTATGTCTGCATTTAATTCCAATAGGGTATCTTTGATTCTGTTGGTTCAAACATTTATTTTGGAATATTACATATTGATCCACTATTATGTGTTCAATTGCCACCACCTCTAGGCTAATAAGGGAATGAGATAGATGGTAGTGTTGTAGTTTAACTGTGCATTTGAACTTATACCCTAATTTTCTTAATACAATTTTATTTTTCTTGGTATATCAATTACTCAGTTATATTGATACATTTCTGCTTAGGTAGAAGACAGCACTTAATAACACAATATGTGTAACAATAAGAGTAAATAGTTCTAGGAATTGCACACATTTGAATAACACTTGAATAAGATAATTAAACTATCTTATTTGGCTAAACAAAGACTAATGAAGCCAAATCAAGATATTGATCTCAGAGTAAAGCAAGAGAACCAAAGAAATAAATTATCATTCAAAGTCACACAGAAAACCAAGGTTAGAAACCATGATTCCCAACTATAGTTGATACTGAACCTTTCCTAAAGCATTTGTAGTAACTATTTAATAGCAATATTTAAATAGTGATTAAATGGCAATATTAAGAAAGCCACCTCTTCTTCATTTAGATAGCACAGATAAGCAAAGAATAAAAAGCTTACAAATTCAAACAATGATTTTTCAACTAAATGGTTGCATGGATTTACAGTTACTTTTAAAAAAATATTTTGCATAATGTAATGACATGGATGTGCATTATGGGTCTATTTTGAAGCTGCCAAATGTCATTAGTGTCTCAGAGGTTTAAGGGAAACTGCCTTGTCAAAGACACAACCCAAATACATGTCAAAGGTCTTACCAGGTATCCTTTTTAATCAATTTCAAACACTCATTTTAGGACATACTATACAAATTTCCTCAGGTTTAGACTTCACCAAGTTTATATTCAGGTTTTTAGGAAAAATTCTTTAAGTCAAAATAGAGTGATCACAAAATGGGGAGCCTAATTGTGTATATGGTATGTTAAAATACTGCTTGTGTACATTTAAACATCTCGATTGTCTTCAAAAGTTTTTTATTCATAAAATTTGCAATAAATTATGAAACTAGCCAGATGAGGAATGTATGAAAAGAAGAAATAGCCAGGCTAGTGACATAAATTTTGCATAGCAAGACTTTTGAAAACACTGGTTGAAATGTCTCTGATTACTTTACCTAATCTCCTTCCTGCCCTGTGCCATCATTCCCTAAAAACTCAGCAGAATCTCACAACATATTTTAAAAATTTCTCTTCATCCTGGTTTAGAATATACTATTTAATATTTTGACATGTAAATATGAGTATTATCTGACAGATTTGTGCATCATCTTCAATTTAGTAAATAATTTTACACACAAACTGTTAAAATAGTAGCCATGTGGTTATATTATTGTTCAGAGTACACGTAGCAAGCTGTGACTGTTCATTTCCTTTTAATTGTATATAATAACTCTTTAATAAATATATACATTAACCCATTCAACAAATAAATTTTAGGAGAAATTATTTTAACTAATCCTCATATGCATTCCTAGACCCTGGAGAGCCTTAGACCTTGAAGATATAAAGATTAGACTGAGAGTTCATTGAAAAGCTAATTTTCAATACTGGTGATACTGGTAGATTTGCTTACAGGAATAACTACATTAATTCATACTGTCAATTGCTATTTTTGTAGAATCTACTTTTATCATCTAGTTAATCCCATAAAATAACAAAAATATATATGTATTTAAAGAGCAAAATAGTAGTTGTCCAAGTATAGACAAGCTGTCTTCCTTAGAGTGAAATGAACCTAATTGCTATAATAATTCCAGGACTTGAGAAAATTAACAGTGGATGTGCTTTAATCTTTACTAAAGATGATTTTTCTGATATTTCTGATTCCTGGTAACAGTGACTTTTGAGAGTATGACAGAAATTGAAACAAAAAAGTAGTTCAAATATTTTCTCTATTTTTATTCTAAACATCCTACTGGAATTTAGTACACTTAAATGTGTGGATTTGAGATTTATGAAAAAACTTTGATACTGACTAAACTTTTTTTAAATTTTTTTTTTGGGGAAATTTTTTTAATCCTGAAGGAATAAAATAGCACATGTTTATTACTTATATCTACAGAGTCATGAACATTTTAAAGTAGATTTTGAGAAGGTATCTGTCATTAGAGAACTATAGTTTAAAATACTAAGTATAGTTTTAGGACATTTTGAAAAACATAACCAGCTATAGACTTAGAGAAATGTGATAACACCATGATTGCTGGCTGCTATTAAGTTGACATTATTGTGGCTTTCTTTTTAAATTTTTGCAAATTTGAAGTACTTAATTTTATTTATTTACCATAAAGTTTTGGTACTTTAAGTATGACATGCATCCCAGTAGATCCCAACTGCAAAACAGACCCTCCCTTTTTATTTTTTATGTTTTTTCAGGAGCCATTTGCCTCCAGATGAAAAGACTGTATAAAGGAAATACGTGAGATTATCATTTGCTCATAAGGGAGTAAAAGTTTTCTTTTAGTAATTTTATGATCACAGCTAGGATGATTTCCTCTTGCAAGATAAAGGTGCCCACTATCTTCTTTATTATGACAAAAGTCTTTTTATAAAAGTAACAACATTATGCAAAAAGCAGGGATTTTTGCTTCTGAATGTCCCCAGGAAATAGAAAAATGTGATAAGCTGAGACTTGAGACTAGTACAAGAAACTCCTGTATTTGCAAATTCATCATGACCTGTTTTTTAGAACACACACTGCATGAGAAGGTATAGCACTGTTCTTAGTAGACATAAACCTTGGGTTTGATAACTAGAAAACAAAATATATAACTTGGTTAGTCTAGATGATAGGAATCAGTTTGCAAACACTATAAAACTATTTTAAAAGGCTGCCTTTTCAGAGATAAGAGCAATCATGAGGAACTGCAAATAAAATGACGACGAATAAAGAGAGATCTCTAGGAAGGGATTTTTGAAGGTAGGACAGCTACAGAAGATTAGAATACATGAAATTCTAAAAATTTAATATGGTCTATCTGGGATTGTAAAGAGAAAAATACGTCAGCTATGTTCGCAATTTAAGTACAATGTCAACAAAGAAACTTTTAAATAGACTTGAGTTAAAATAATCAGTATCCAGAAAATACAAATAAAAATTATCAGTAATTGCTGAATGCATTCTTGTCTATAATCTCTGTTTGTTGGCAAGGTGTGGGGGGCTGCTACATTCTTGCAATGAGAAGCTGAGCAATGTTTTTGAAAGAACCCTTACCTAAAGCATGGTCAGTGTAGAAGAATAAAATAAGGAAAAAAGGATAAAAGTCAGAAAAAATGGGAAGATAAGAAAGAAAAATGTTAAAAAAAAATGAAAGCAAAAGAGGATAGAAAATAGAGAACAGAAGGGAGTGAGAGGAATCGAGGAAGCGAAGGAGAGCAACACAGAGGAAATTAAAAAGGAGAGGAATTAATCTCATGAGCCTGGGGAGACTCAAGTGTCCCTTGATCTGTTTATATGGCTCTTTTAGTTCTAAATCAGGATGAAACCAAAATTTTCCCAGGAAATTCATTTTCCCAAGTTTTCTCCTCTTTGCCCATATTGTAATATATGAAGGAAGCCTGAATGTTCTCCAGCTTTCTAAAAAATTAAATAATGCTCCTGCTGAACTGCACCCATCTGTGTGAAATTTCAGTCACTTTCATACTGGCTTCCCCTACACTTTGGGTGTGGGACAAAAATAATCCATAAACAGAGATACGAAGCTGAATTTTGAAGGAAGATGATCAGGCTTTTATGGGTACTTAATAGTCCTCCAGTGATATGTTTCTCCTCCCTTTTACTCCACCATATAGACAGGCTACACTTTATTTATGATAAGCCAAAATCCCAGGTGAGCCACGCTGATACACAGTTTATCACCGAGAGGGCATGCCACCAAGCTAAAGGTTTTTTCTTCTGTACACATGCTCATTTTCATGCATCTAACTTACAAAAAACATATTATTCTATAAACACATTCATTTCACTTCTTGGAAAACAAATTAGGGCAGATACTTCTTTAACTAGAACACAAACATGATATAGCTGAAGGAATGAGGTCTTAAGTGAGTCACATTTTGAAAGAATTTCAGAAGAAAGAACTTTTCATCCTCCCTCTCCCTGTTAATAGTAGTTCCTGGAAATATTATTATAATATCTGAATCAGTCTTCAACTTAATATCAGTGTATAATATCTTGGATGATAAATGCCTCTCAAAAGTTTTGTCCTCAAACCACGTAAAGACAGCAAAGGAAACAGAGATGGTTGTGTATTCCTAAAACCACAAACCCTGAGAGAAGAGTGGAGAGGCAGATGATAGAGAAGTAAGATTGTAGATAGAGAATGGACTACCTTTATCCCTGCTACACATTTCACAGATATTTAGTTAACATTTTCTTTTTTCTGTAAATGCTATAGATTTGGATTTTTTGGTTTGAGGGGTTTTGTTTTGTTTTCATTTATAGATTTTTTTTTGACAGCATCAATTAGAAGAGCGTTAGGAACTGGAGCTGTCTCTGAATGTATTTTAACAGTAGCATATTATTTTACAAATCATTTGTGCCTCAAAGCAGGGTTTCTCCTTCCCATCATATTTTTTCCTAATCTTGAATTATTTATGCCAATATAAAACCTTTAAGACTAACCTTTAGCCTAATTGTTGCAAGAGAGCTCAGCTTCAGGATGTAAGAATTCCCAACTCCCTAATGCAAGGCAGCTGGGTTGGAAATTCCCTACAGTTGGCAAAATACCGTTGGCTTCTTAGGGAATTGGCTTGGGTCTTGGGTTCCATTTCCTTATGTAAAAATAAGAAAAAATGGAAAACTAAGAGTGCTCTAAAAAGAACAATTTATTTTTTTGTGCAACCTTGTAAAGTTTAGGTGACTCGAGGGTAGGGAAAGCCACGCAGTTTAATTCTTTTAAAATTCAACTTTGACCTCTCTCAGGATGATAAGATGTCTGATATTCATGTGATCTTTTATATATATATCCCATATATATATCCCTTGTAACGTTGAGATCAGAGAGAAACATTTTGTTCATGTTCAACTAATGTTAAAATACTTGTTTTCTATTTATATTAAAAAAATAAAATTTCAAAAAATAGGACAAAATAATTTCTGTCACAATGTGATAGCATTAGATAAAATAGTCTAAATTACTGACAATTTCCAAATAAAATTAAAAGATGGTGAGGTTTATCCAATCTCCTGTTGTTGTTTTTATTGTGTTTACTATACCAGAGAATAGCCTTTAGTATTATGTTTTGAAATTCTACTCTGGAATCCTTCCTTTTGAATTTGCTGTCGTTTTCTCTGTTGCTTTTAATGCAAGATGTGGAGCAGATGTTCAGACTTGGGCAAAATGCAATACATTTCCACAGAAATACTGTATCTAGATATTTCATAATTCAGCTAAATTATAGAGAAAAGGTAGTTACCAAAACCCCAAGAGGAATTGTTAAAATGAACAGAGAATACCTTTTAACATTTACTGACGGAGGTCTACCGTCAGCTCATGAAGCCAGCTTGTCTAATGAATTTAACCTAGATACCCAAAGGAGTGTTCTAGCGTGTTTAGAAAACTTGCTACTTTCATCTTTTCTGTGGTATATAAACCATCTACCTGATCAGTGCCAATATTCTCCTGAGATAAAATGAAACTACTGTGATGTTTTTCTTTCTGTGCCTGCCTTATTTCACTTAGCATAATCACCTCCAGTTGCATCCATGTCGCATGCTCTCACTTATTTGTGGAAATTAAAAATAAAAGCAATTAAACTCATGGACACAGAGAGTAGAAGGACAGTTATCAGGCAGGGTAGGGTAATGGGGGGAGGGCGATGGGGATGGTTAATGGGTACAAAAGAAAATACAAAAACATAGGAAGAATGACTAAGACCTAGTATTTAATAGCACAACAGGGTGACTATAGTCAATACCAGTGTAACTGGACATTTTAAAATAACTAAAAGAGTATAATTGTATTGTTTTTAACATGAAGAATAAATGCTTGAGGGGATGGATACCCTGTTTTCTATGATGTGATTATGATGCATTGCATGCTTGTATCAAAACATCTCATGTACCACATAGATATATACACCTATTAGGTATCCACAAAAGTTAAAAAATGAAAACATTTACAAAAAAGTAACCATTGCAACTATGTCCAAGTTATAATATGCACAGTATTAGTAAACAGCTATGGTTTATTTTTTGTGCAACTACTCTTGACCTTTTTATATAGCTTCCATTTCCCATGTTGATTCCAGAACCAATGTGGGATTTTAAAAAAAACGTTGTCTATAGGTCATTGCTTTTTTTTTTTTTTCTGGCAGAATCGGATTTCAATACTTGAAAAATAGTGTAGTGTTCCTAAGATGCGAATCTCATTTGCTATATATCACAGACTGCCATTTTTGGAAAACTTAAGAGAAAGCAAGGCCCTAAGTATTTGCATATTTCTGTAAGATTGTTAATAGTATTATTCTCGTATAACTAAAATGCTATTCTGTGAATGTGAAATAGGATGCGTGAGAGTTATCACAGTTTGCACAATTTTGATCAAGACTTATACTGATTACACAGTGCATGCTTGTATCCAGACATCTCAGGTACTCTGTAAATGCATACACCTACTATGTTCTCACAACAATTAAAAATTATAAAAATTAAAAAAGGACTTCTACTGATCAAAAGAAACCCATTTCTCCAACAGCACAATCTTTTGTGAAGGTTAGCCCTCTCTCGATAGAAACTGCTCAAATTACAGCATATGGAGAGAATTTATCAGTGGAAATAAGATAAATAGCTCCTGCAATAATACTGACCTTTCTTCCTAGGACATGCTTGCAATATCTGAGTTCTTAGAATCCCAAAATACCAAAGAATCAGGGATTGGTCAAACACCTTGAAACTTGGGTGTCTACCCCCATATGCAGACTTAGTAGCTGAATATGGTCAAAATTAAGTAGCTCTACATATTATCTAAGGGATAGTTTCCAGTTTTTCTAAGGCATTAATTGAATAGAGAAGAAGGACAGGGGACAAAAATGTTGCTCCAATCAAGCAGGTCACCAGGGAGCTGGAACATTGCCTTATCCAGGAATATGCATTGATGTTTATGTAGGAGCCCAGGATATTTTCAATTTCCAAACAGGACCATTTTAAAGTAGGGTTTTGGAATACATTTTATTATAACGACTAATGTTAGTCCATTTAGTCTCCATGTAGTGCCTACCTCTGTGAATCAATAGACACAAAGCAGCTTAAATAAGGCAATAGACTTCCTTCATCAGTTATGAACCCACAGAACTGGGTCTAGTTGAATATTACTCTGAGTTCCTCAGCAGACAGCATTTCCAGGGAAAATATGGCCAATATCATATTAAATAAATGGTTATGATAGCATTACTAACAAAATACCACCTACAATTCTTTCTTATTCATTCCCTCCTCCATTTTTTTATTACAGTCACTCTTGCAATTCACTATTCACACAGCATCAACTATCTTCTTAGACTGTAAGTAACATCATTTCATTTCATTTCATTTCATTACCCAAACACTTCCTACTGCATCAAAATAAAGGTCAACTGCTAGCTGAAATGCTCAGGGATCTTCAGGTATGGTCCCACTTACCTCTACATTGTCATCTTGTACCATGATCATCAGCATCACCAGGATCCAGATATACTGCACTTTCTGTTTCTTAAACATAACACATTTAGCACATTTATTTTCACCTCAGATCCTTTGCCTCCTTCTCTTTTAAATTTTTTTTCCTCTCCCTGGATCTTGCTAAATTTTTCCCATCTTTAAAGTCTCATTTCAAGTTTTATCTCTTCAAATGACATTTTTTTGAGAGCATTTATAATCTGAATTTAATTAGCAGAATGTATGCATGTGTTTTTGCATAATTTTGTAGGTACTTACATCTCTATATATCCCCTAATCGACCTAAAATATGTTTTTCCTAAGATAAGTATGTGGTTTGCTACAGAGGAACAGAAGCATTTACAGTTTTACTCATCATTGTATTACTGTTACCTAGAAGAGTGCCTAAGTGGCACATAGAAAATGTTTAATAAACATTTATTGACTAAATTAATGTACCCAACAGATGCCTCTCAAAGTGTTGTGGCACCACAATGTTATTTGAACATCACTCCAATGCTGTGTAGTCATTTGAGCAGGTATTATTTATTCATTCAAAATGTAAGAATAGAGACTCAGAGAGATTAAAGGCTTGTACCTAAAATCACGCAGCTTGTTCTCGAGAAAAATCAGAGTTTAAATCTGAATGTTTAGATGCTTAATCTATTGGGCTTACTACTTATTTTACTACTCTAATTTTCTCATTGTGGTTTCCAGTACTAATCTCATCTTTTTGAATTATCGCTTTAAAACATATGTTATTTCAAATCTTATCAGCAAGATACCAATATTGTAGAAAATTCCCAGGAAAAACAGATTAACTGTTGTCTGGGAGTTAGGAATTGCAGCATAGTATTTGTATATATGTTTATACATATACAGTTTGTATATTTGTGAGGATGTGGTTTGAGGAAAATCATTAAGTTTATATTTGAATAGAAAGTGGATGTGTTAGACCATTCTTGAATTGCTATAGAGAAATAACTGAGACTGGGGTAATTTATAAAGAAAACAATTTTTATTGGCTCACTATTCTGCAGGCTGTACAAGCATGACACTGGCATCTGCTTGGCTTTTGATGAGGGCCTCAGGAAGTTCCAATCATGGCAGAAGGTGAAAGGGGAGCAGATGTATCACATGGCAAAAGCAGAAGTGAGAGAGAGAGAGAGAGAAAGGGGTGGGGGGAGAGAGAGAGACTTTTAAATGACCAGATCTCATGTGAACTCAGAGAGAGGGAGTTCACTTATCACCAAGGAGATGGCCCAAGCCATTTATGGGGATCCACCCCCAAAATCCAAACACCTCCCACCAGGCCCCAGCTCCAAAATTGGGGATTACAGGTCAGCATGAGATTTAAGCGGGGACAAATATCCAAACCGTATCAGTGGACTTATGTGGATGGTGGCATTCCAGGGAATTTTACTTGTTTTCACATCTTTCTGAGTTTTTTAAACTTATATTTTGAAGTTATTTTTTTTTTTAACAACACAATGTATTGTTATATATGCCTCAAGTGTACCCTAAAGCTTTTGAAATATCTTAGAGTAGCAGTGCCAAATAATTTGGGGAAACATCGGTAAACAAGATTGACCATATTTATTTAAGACACGATTCCTCAGAGACATTAGGATGTTAATGTTTGCAACAGTGTTAATTAGCAGAGTTTTCCAGCCACATAAACTTTCCCCCACCGCCCCCTTGTCCCCACTGGACACTTGCTAAGAGCTGATGACAAATCAAATGAAAGAGAATTTCTTGGGTATGTGGCAAAGGAGATATACTAGAGGGGAACATATGAGGAGTGGTTGTTCCCCTTTTAAAATTATTCTAATGCCCCAAGTTCTAGATAATATGCAGAATACATTACTCTCTGCTTCTTCCTCTTCTTATGCCTTCGCTCCTCCTTCCATTTAGTAGTTGGTCACTGCAATCTCCCACAGGCATCTTTCAGTTTTGAGACTTACAAACTTTGCAACCTAAAGCCTAGGGATTGAGAGTATGGTTGGAGGAGAAAAATAATTATTAGAGAGTAAGAAATCAGGAACTCTTTAAGGATACATGTATGGTTAGAGTTCATAGTGAGTAGGGTCTTTCAAGAGACGCATGTGGAGACTCCCAGTCAGGGCACTTGTCTTATAATATTGGAATGGTAAGTATTGGGAAATCTCAGAGCCAAGTGTCTAGCAGAAAACAAGATAAAGTACCTGAAGATGATGAACTGGTATGGTAAATAAGTTTAGGAGAAAGGCTAAACAAAATATTAAAGAAACAGACTCTCAAAATGTGGTTATAATCATGTATGTGAATTTATTTCTATTTTTGCCATATCTTTAAATGGCACAGTAACAATTATGCATGGCAACATGAGTGTAAACTTAACTATATTTTGTGCTGTATTTTATTGGTATCATAATTTTTATAAACATGCTTTTGAGCCTTAACTAGTTTATTTCAGTATGGTTATCTACTAACAATCTTAAAATAACAGAGAGAAATGGCCCATACATTTGCCAAGTGGTCACCTTACCCCTTCAGGGATTTTTATCATGCTAAGTAATGCAGATTGGTGGCTCCTAGGCTCCTAACACCTTTGGTAAGTCAATTTTGTAAAGCTAGGGACTTCATGGAATTACCTTAAAGTGTAGAAATTATGCTCCTCCCACACTCAAGAATTACAAATAGTGATAAAGGACTCCAGGAGAGCTGACCTTGGCTACAGAGTACGTGCAAGTGTGCAGACCAGGATTGGCAGGTATTCCCTAAATGAACATGCATCTCAAAAATAAAAATAATTAAAACATTTTTGACTCCATATATGTTACTAAGTTTCATAAAATATGCATGGTAGATCTTACACTTTGTTATATGAAGAGAACCAAAGTTGAACCTTGGAAACAAAGAGAAGTTGAGTCAGCAAATCAGGAAAAAAAAAATGTGTAATAGGAATATCTGACCATACCAAGATTTATGTATAAAGATAATTTAGATTTTAATTCTCCTTGGTCACCCAATCTGGAAACACTTAATTGCAAGAAGTTTATCTATAAATAATAAGAAATAAAATTATTTACAATAAGGTGCATAAAGAATTTAGGGTGAAAATATGACTGAGGGTCTGTTATCTTTCTTTTTGTGCTTTCTTCTTGATAATAAAAGTATATATTATTATATCACAGAAAATCCAAGTGACAGTGCCTTTATTTGATCCAGAAAGGAAAATATTGAAAAAAAATAGTGGAGAAAAGAGTGAGCTCATTTACTATGATAAATTCAAACTTTTGTGAACAGATAGCATAGATTTTGTTTATTACTAATTTTCATTGAAATGCAGTCCTGACTTCTAATACAGTACAAGCTCTTGATGAAGTCTTAAGAAATAACAGATGTTTTAACTAAGAAAAAGAAATAATCTAGTAAAAAGTATATATGTAAAGAATGTGTGTAATAGAGAGAACATATAGTGGAAAAATGGTGCTAGAATGAATGAGAATAGGGACATCAGAAGAGAAGTATGGTTAAGGCAGCTGAAACAGTGCTGACAACTGTGCATCTCACACTACCCAAAGTTGATGCAGCATGTTAAAGCTACGGTTGGAAGTGAGTTCTAAAACCACTACTCTTTATTTTCATTGTCATAAGCTATGTTCTCATTTTGAACCTTTAAAAGGATAAACTGCAGATAATTCCTACATCAAGAGACTCATTTAAGCAGTTTAAAGTCAATTAATTTTTTGTGCAAAAAATATTGTATTGGTTATTGAAGGGAACATCTCTGATTCAAAATTTTTTTTAGCTGACTTACACATTACGTATAGTGTATAACATGATCTTCTTGGGATAAATTTATACTGACAGTCTTAACTCTTCACAAGTAAATTGCTAAGGGAAAAAGGCCAGCTCTTGATTTCTAAAGGAAATCATCATTTTATAAATTCAAATGAACTTATAAAAGGTGAATCACCTTTTTTATGTTACATGAAAGAGATACAAATACCCTGGCATATAAATATTTGTACATGGCTAGAAAGATCCTTCAGGTGTTTGTGCTACTTTGGGAAAACATATAGTGTACTTCAGCAAGCCTTATTAACTCTTTAAGGACTCAAGAGTCTGTTTTATAAATGTTTGCTTTCTGGCACTGAATCATAACTGAGTTATCCAAATTATTCCCTGGGAAAAAATATAAATTAAAAAAATTTAAAAAGTAAATAAAATAAAATTAAAATAAATTTAAAAAATAAAAAAATAACTGTTAAAGATACTTGACTGCATTTTGCAGAGCTAAAGATGAAAATGAGAAAGTCATATTTTTCGTTTTCACCCCTCAACAAATTGTTTCTTTTCTGAAAGCATTGTTTTGCTATTTCTTGGGGAATGGCAGTGTTTCTCTGGAAATATCTGTGTTGAGTTGTCATAGTACTATAGTTAATATGCTTTATTGGTTGATATATGTGCCATCAGAGGACAATATAATAAAACCACATGGAATGTGAAACAGAATATATTAAGTGAACTTTTTCTGTGCCATAATATGTTCTTCTCATCCTGAAAATTGAAGAGACTTACACAGGATGTCCTACTTTCCCCAGGGAATAATTGGATAACTCAGTTGTGATTTAGTGTAAGAAAGCAAGCATTTATATAACATACTCTTGAGTCCTTAAAGAGTTAATAAGGCTTGCTAAAGTACACTATATATTTCCCAAGAGTAGCCTAAATACCTGGAGGATCTGTCTAGCCATGTAAAAATACTTAAACTTAAGCTATACCAACATGCTAATGTATTTGCATTATAATGTGAAGCAGTTTAGTATCATTTAGTCAAGTATGTCCACTCTTGAAGAATTCATTAGGCAGCAGCTGAGTTTTCCATAAAGTCTGCCTCCCAAAGTGGCATATTTAGGCTTCATTCTCCATAGAAAATATTAACTGTGAAATTTTATGTGTAAGCAGTAAATTATCAGGACTACACAGTGGACCAATTTTAGAAACAGCTAATCAAAGCCAATAAATGTCCCATTTGGGTGTGAGTATGTGGTGGTGAGATCTAATAAGGACTGTTGATAGACACTCACTCGCCCAATTTCCTGCTTCACCAGAGCGTGTAACCGAAGTGAAGACTGATATCTTCGTCACCAGTTTTGGACCCGTTTCAGACCATGATATGGTAAGTGGACACTGTATCTCTGGTTTTCTTGGAGAATTTTTAAAATTTAACTTTTCAAAGAAAAATATAAACTAAGTTTTTAGGGAGCAACCTGAAAAGTCTTGACTATACCTTTGTGTGTTTCTGTGTGTAATATGTAATATGTAATAAAATAGTAATACAATAGAAAAATACTCATTTGCTTCCCAGATCAGACCTATTTCCACGATTTTCAACCACTGCGGTCATCTTTTTGAAAAAATATCTAAAATGATTGCTTTGCCTTGGTTAATACCCTGCAAGCCATACAGTATGAGTTACATTTCATTTTAGTTAGTAGGCCATGTTGATTCAAGGATGCTGTTTTCAGGTAACCAGAACTGTTATAGAATGGCCGTGAACATTATGATTTCTAAATTATTTTTGGCTACTAAAAACTAAAAGGAAATGAGTGTAAAAGTTGACCAGAATTAGACAAAAATATTTAAAATACACCACTAGGAAACATTCTGCTTCATTACAAAAAGCATTCATTAAATTAGTGTCCAGAGTGGAAATATGATGAATCTATACTTGCTCTTTTTTTCCAGTCCAAAGAAATTAACATGAATTTCTCTTCTGTCTGATGGGAGTTATAGAGCTGTACAGAAATTATATAATATTACTGAACTAATAACAGCTAAGGTTCTATATAAGCAAAACATCATAAAGTGGTCATGGAGACGTACCATTATGAATGTTTCAAAGATATATTAATTGAATACTATTTTTTAAATGCCTCACATTAGCACCAGCTTACTGTAAAAGTATTTTGATTTCAACATAGCTCACAGTGGGTCAGAATAAAACTTACAGAAAATATGAATGGCAGAGTAAAAGCCCTGACAAGTTCTGAGGTAAACAAACAAACAAACAAACAAACAAAAACTATATTTAATCTGGTGCTTTTGCAATTGTATTTACCCAAGGCCTTTTTTGTCATTTGACCCCTGTTTATATTCTGTAGAACTAATATTCTGTAAAGTGAACTTTGGGAAATTCTGGCCTAGAGGATAATTAGATATTTTAGATTTTAAGACAAGCTTTGAAATATCCCAACTGGACAAAGAAAAACAGGTGGGGTATATAAGCAGCAACAGAGTGGTAACTAAGAATGCAGGTTTCTGAACCAGATTGCCTGCGTTTATGATGCCAGCTACTTCACATAGAAGGGTACATCCTTAGGGAAATTACTTAATATATCTCTCTGGATCAGTTTCTTCATGTATAAGGTGAGATTAATGATACCACTTAACAAATTTTAGCCATTACTAATATGCAAGAAATATAATATGAAAGTCAATCACACTTGTGAATTTATGTATCTTACAATTCATTTGGAATTATGATCAGTCTGTAGACCTCTTTATTGAAATAACCTGTGATACAATGTATTTTACTAAATTGACAACTTTCTAAGGACCCATTGTAATTCTCTCATGTTGCAACTCAGTCTTTCCACACTATTCTCTCATAGTGCTTTTATGATTAAAAATATTTATTAGGTACCAGTCATGTTTAAGGTCAAATACAAACTGTTCTGCCTGTATTCTATAGAATCCATAGATGATTTTGCCACTCTCTGTCACTTGTTCCCAATATTAACTATTTGTTTTAGTCCTGCTTTCTGCTAGGCAGTATAGTGTCGGCGCTGCCAGGGCTGGCTCTGGGACTCAAGCTGGTTGAATTCAAATCCACCATCAGCAGCAGCATGACACTGAACAAATTGCTTAAGCTTCTAAGGCTCAAAGTCTTTCAAATGTGTATATTATTATAGTTGTTTATTCCTGCAACATTTTTATAAGTTTTAAATGAGATATGCAAATAAAGTGTCTACAATAGTGCTCGATAAATCATAGCTATTATATTATTTTTACCTCTGAGCTCCTTATCGTGCCATGAAGAACTCATGGAAATTTCTTCTTCTCGCTACCCATCTAAATCCTATACTTCTGCCCAAATCAAGACCCGAATACTTGATGAAATCATTTTTGTTAGTCCAATAACAAATTGACTTTCCGTTTTTGTATTCTAATCACATGTATTGACTCTAAAATACCTTTTAGCTTTCAGCCACATGTATAGCACTGCTTTGTAAACTTATTTCTCTTATTTATAAATAAATGTCTTATTTTCTTAAATTGTTGCCTAGAATGTAAAGACACATGTGTTTCACATCTTTCACAGTATTAGTTCATTGTTATTTTAAAGTAAATGTTAAATTACTATTTTTTTGGTGATAGGTTTAGGAGCCTATAATATTGAAAAAAATTGAGGTCTTGTGGGACCTAATAAATTATACCCTGTTTCCTCTCTGAGTTCTGAAAATAGAGATATAAGACGATAGAGTAGGAAGCATGGGGAATGAAAATATCATATATATATTACTAATAATGATGATATTACATAATGTGACTTATATCTGTAGACAAGTGGGTTTGCAGAGAGTAGGCACCAGAATCAACCAGATTAACCCACCCAGTCAAGGCAGTGTTAACTTTCTTTTGCTGGGGTGTGGATTATACATGTAAAACTTCCAGCATCAGAGAGCACAGCAGAATTTTTCACTCTTATAGGCAGCCAGCAGCCAAATGGAAAAGACAAGAGAAAAGGACTGAAATGGGTAAAATTGATATATTTTTCCAAATTAACCTATCAGATTAAATTCCCTTTCTTCCTTCTTTTCCCCAGTGGAAGAGTGTGAGGAAATTGGGAGCATGCAGAAGTTTCTTTTTTCTCATTGATGAAAACATCAAGAGAGGGCATGGAACATTGAAAACATCATACACTGATGGCAATCCTCATCTTACTACTTACAATAATGTAAATGTTTACTTACTTAATGGCCATTCTATCTCAGTCTCCGGCACCTGGCATGGTGCGTCACAGAGTCAATGTCCAGTAGGAGTTGTTGTAGGACAATGCCCAAATGAAGCCACAGGCCATCAAAAGCTTTTCTCTTTTCTTAAAAAAATAGGTGACATGCCTTTGAGTTATTGCTTCAGATTAATCGTGATTTAATAAACCAATGTTGGAGTTTTTGAATCTTAGAATAGGCTTTTTGATACACCTTCAAACTTGTGATTATAATCTACATTTTATGTATCACATTCGGCCAAATGTCAGATAGGAATAAGGAACACAGTGTCCAACCAGCAATATTCCCTATTGCCTAAAACCTCTGCACAAGACAATGTTTCAATTGCTCTGCTAAAAATCAAATTAGCCATAGGTCTGCCACTGGTTTGCTAGTAGCTGGTAGAAATTGTACCTGACCACCTTGCTTTAGAAGATTAATCCTTTAAATTATATTATGGGAGAATTGTGTACAAGAAGCAGCAGCACGTTTTAGAAGAAATCAAAATCAGAAGGCAGAAAGACAAAGCTGTTTTTCAAAATGGGAAAAGTTTTATAGTTTTTAAAGTGAGTACTAATAAATTAATCTACATTAATAACATAAGATTTAATGCTATTGAATGCTTACAATACGTTAGGCACCATGCTAAATGCTTTCTAGATAATATTTCATCTAATCCTCATGCAAACCTTTTAGCTCAGTATTATTCTTATCTACATTTCCCAGAGAAGGAAAGTGACCTGCTAGCTAAGTGTAGCAACTTGAACCCAGGCTATTTAGCCCCAGAGACTCCACAGCTCCCAAGGCATCTGACTTCATTTAGAATAGAAAACAAAATTAGGACAACTCTCTAACTTTATTTTAAAAACCATTAATTGGCAATCAAACAGAACATTCCCAGGGCACTAGGTTCTGACAGAAATATCGAGGCAGTACAATCATAGAGCCTTGTTTTCCATAGTGCTTAAAACGTATTCAGTCAAAGTACACACAGATGGTAATAAATGGCACAGGCAGGAACACTTCAATACAATATTTATTTAGGAACATAGCGGATGTTTTGTCCCAGATCTTCAGACTAAGACTCACATTCTCCAGGGACCTACTCTATTGAACAGAGCAACTCAGACTTTTCACTTGAGTGGTGGGGACTAGAGCCTGGAAACTTGAGCAAATTATTTAAGAGAGCTTCTCCTTTGTCCAGCCTCTCTTCCACGGAGTCCCCTCTTTTGCATTTTGTTTTTACTTAACTTGGTTTTGACCACCTTCTTACTTTCCTTAGATTTCCTTTCCTACAATCCTTCTAAAGAAATAGCACATTTTCATGACCAGCTACATAAAAACCTAATATAAATTTGTGTTGATAAAATAATAAAATGGGAGACAGATAATAATTTCTAACTTTTACTAGGAGCTTCCTATGTTCTAGGCACTGTTAAAAGATGTTCTCGCAAGTATCAACTCACTTCTCACAATCGCAGAGTGAATTACCCCACTTTATAGATTAAGAAACTGGGGCCTTAGCGAGAGTAAAATAATTACCTAAGGCCACTCAGCAGGTAGGTTCAGAACTTACATCCATAGTCATTATGCTATAGTTCTGCTGCTCTCCTCCCTGTTTTTCCCAACTTCCTTAAGAAGGGACTTTGGCCAGGTGCAGTGGCTCACGTCTATAATCCCAGGACTTTGGGAGGCTGAGGCGGGAGGATCACCTGAGGTCAGGAGTTCAAGACCAGCCTGACCAACACTGGGAAACCCCATTTCTACTAAAAATATAAAATTAACTGGTCCTGGTGGCACGTGTCTGTAAATCCCAGCTACTCGGGAGGCTGAGGCAGGATGATAACTTGAAGTCAGGAGGCAGATGTAGAAGTCAGCTATGATCACATCATTGCAGTCCAGAATGGGCAACAAAGGGTGAAACTCCTTTGGGAAAAAAGAGAGAGAGAGAGAAAAGAAGGAAGGAAGGAAGGAAGGAGAAGAAGAAGAAGGAAGGAAGGAAGGAAGGAAGGAAGGAAGGACGGAAGGAAGGA
>NW_012115932.1:5767175-5778941 GCF_000951035.1 Colobus angolensis palliatus
GAAGGAAGGAAGGAAGGAAGGAAGGAAGGAAGGAAGGAAGGAAGGAAGGAAGGAAGGAAAGAAAGGAAGGAAAAAAAGAAAGAAAAGAAAAAAAAAGAAAAAAGAAAAAGAGGGTGGCTTTGGCCAATCTTCATCCAGATACCCACTCTTGGTCTAATGAACCGTGCCCCAGGGGGCAAGGTCATCTTATAGAGCTAGCTTCTGGGAACTACCTGCTGCTACCACGACAATCACACAGGAAGAGTTCTCAGAAATGAGAGACCAAATATTTACACTCTTGGTTAGGCAGAAACAAATTTTCATCAACTGTTTTTATTTCACTTTGTATTTCAACTTCTAACACTGCAGAAAATGGAAATGAAGATTACCCAGTGAGTGCTGCTCATGTGTGTGTGTGTGTGTGTGTGTGTGTGTGTGAATGGTACAGTATTAGAAGGAAGAATGTCCTAAACGAATTTGGGGATTCCATTGTCTGTCATTAGCACAGATAGATAAAGCTGGTGGTAAACATGATAAACATGCGAACATCATGATTTTGGCAGATTTTGACATAATTTTTTGAAACTATTGCCTTTGGGATACATCTTGTCAAAGATTTGGTAGTACATCTAATTTAAGTTTAGTTTATATTTAACATGTATTTTATTTTCAAAAAACCTCTTTGGGGCAAGCAAATAAATGAACCAAAGGCTAGATTCATGGGCATGTGGTCACCTTAGGCATCCTTGTAACTTTGATTTGCAAGTGGCCATTCATTCCTTCTACTGTTCACCAATTTAAAGTCATTCAGTTGGATAGAAACTAGAGCTTATACTGCTAAGTCCTGAGTAACGGAACATTTCATCGTATATTATATCCCGACCTCACAAGCTTGTCTGTCATCTAGAGAGAAAAAGCTGCACACGCTGAGGTAGATCCATCCACCCAGTTTTCCTGACAGGCATCGGCACGTTATTTCACTTGCTGATATCCTCCACAGTCTCCCCTCCCATGGAAAATACTATTCTATGCCCGTCGTACACCATCGTGAATTTTTCTTACAGTGCCCAAGCCTAAACAGTCTCTCCTTTGTTGAATTTACCAGGTGCTTAAGAAATGTTTGTTGGTGAGTAAATTCCCTTCATGTATTTATCACAGTGCCTTTCATCTGACACTTTCAAACACAAAATCCTAACCAACAAACAAGGTAACTTGTCTTGTCTACAAAGAAAGTCTGGCACCATATTACACTTCCTTGTTTCTGTCTCAGGGAGCAATTAATACTATATCTGGTGCATTATAATACATTTAATAATAATTGTTAATTATTTGATCAGTAAGGACTCAGCAATGCCAAACAAGTGCCAGAGAATGAACCTTCATTCAATCTTCACCCAGCATTGCTTAAGCCCTTAGAAGGAGACATGTATTTAAGTTCCTATACAAAAAGTTCATACACAAAACTCCGAAACACAAACATTGTTTTTTTTGTAGGTCCTAATGACAATATGTATAAGATTTAAAAAACAACTGCTTTGTGATGTAACAGGGTTTAGAGGATTAGGAAAATGTAGCGTGATGTTTTCAAGTTAGTTCACTTTCTGGTTTGGGGTATACTAAGATTAATGGAGAATGTGGCAATCTCTACTTCAAACCATTGAGCTCCAAATTTAGTGCCAGGGTGGCAAGTACTGCAAGAAAAATGGCTATTACCCTTTTCAATTTTAGGAACTGGTAAGTCACATTGCTTGTTTTCAGATTAGCAGATGTTTGTCTCTAGGTATTGCCATAAGGAATTCTGTGTTTATTCAAATAAATAGATTCCCTGGCTGTGAATGATGATGAGCTTCAAACATTTTTCATGTGGCTTTTACACATATACAGTCACAAACACACACTCACACACTGACACACTCTGCATTCTTATTTTTTGTTCTTTTTCTTTTTGAAAAGGATCCAAATTACCAGTAGAAGCAGTTTCTTTGTTTTCATAATCTTCTTTAATGTGTAGGATAATTGAAAGTCTATGTACATTATCTGTGGAAAAAAAAGTTTATTTAGCAAAAAAAAAAAAAAAAAAGATGGAATTTTTACACCCGTATTGGAATCACAGTTTACTTGGGTGTGGGCATGAGGTTTTCAGAGACAATGAGAGGGCCCCCAAAATACTAAGCTTTACCTTTATGGCTGGAATTGTCTAACTTAAGCATTTTTTTCTATGCATAATACCCTCTAACATGAGTTTGTTTTAAAATTGTGATATATTCTATGTCTTCTAGTGCTGCTGTGATAGGGTGGAGGTGGGGTGTTACTTTCCTTTTACATATCTGAGCCAATAATTGGAAAAATTTTTCTGACCAAAAATTATGTCAGGCATTTTAGATTTTTTTTTTTAAAAAAATCGTTACACCAACCAGTGATTCTCCTGACATCAACATGTACATGCTATCACACATTTACTTCTAAAAACATCACCTAGCTAACATTTTACTTCCAAAGTTGCAAAAATTGTGCACTGTCTGTGTTAGATATTTGCATTGCAAAATACAGCACAGTGAACTCTTCGTCATTTTCCAAAATTACCTAGGAATATACAATAGATGTATTTTTCCGTCAAAGCTGGAAGGATGAAAGGTTAAAATTTAAAGGGCCCATGACAGTCCTCCGGTTAAATAACCTAATGGCAAGTAAAATCTGGACTCCGGACACGTTTTTTCACAATGGAAAGAAGTCAGTGGCCCACAACATGACCATGCCCAACAAACTCCTGCGGATCACAGAGGATGGCACCTTGCTGTACACCATGAGGTAAGGATGACTGCACTGTCATTCATGAATATTTCTGTACTTCATTCCCTTCCACTTGTAAGCAATCATCAGGCTGATGAGCCATGGTGGAATATTTGCTTCCTTGTTTTACAGCCTTAACAATCTTAAAAATCTCTCCAACCTGCTCTAATTCCCTCAATCAAGGATGAAGTATTATTTATGCAAATGTTTATTTGCTTATGTCTAGTTTTATTCTTAAATAATTTTCTGTAGCTAGGTGGATTCAATATAAGGAACTTCCTCTTTCTATTATAAAACTCATATATTCCTGCATTCCAGTAAGAACTAGATTACATTTCTAGAAGCTCTCTAATGATTTACATCTGAAAACATTCCTACTAAAACTAAAGTAATAAAAAACAGAAAATATGGAAAGTTACAAAATTCATAAAACACAGATTCATGTAGACATAGGTATTTGAAGAAGCATTTGAATTCACAATGGCATTGATAGCTAGATGAGAATATAGATACTATTAATTTTTCTCAAACTAAAGACTACACATACATTTCTGTTTTATGAACATTTCCCCCTCTTTAAGATTGCTGTAAAGCCCAGCATCTATTAAGTGTTCAATACCTTATGATTGAATGAAGGAAACATGAATCAAATAAAGTTTTGAATATTATATAGAAAAAAAGAGATGTTTAAAAGTATTCCTCATTTATGAAAAATTAAGAATGATTTGGAACTCATTCTTGAGAGCAGCAGTAGTTTATTCCCAGATGACTTGTTAGATACGAGTTTTTCACATTTGGTCAACACTTAGTAATTCATATTTTTCAATTGTTTCTTTGGTACAAAAAGATAATAAAGGCAAAATGCTCAATTTAGTGGATTGTATGAAAGTACAGTAATATTTTATCTTTGGAGAAAACTGCCAGAATGCCTGGCTTTTCAAGCACAAACATCCAAAAGAAAAGAAAAGAAAAGAAAAAATGCTTCAAGAGACACTTTAGATATTGAGCCAACTAATGAAAATGTAATAGGACTCAAAAAAAATCTAAAAGATAAAAATAGAGGATCAATGAGCACATGTGTTGAGAATTTTCTAGATTATCTAAGCAGGACCTACTGGTATTTGAAATTTGAAATATTCTCTCCCAATGAAACACCCTACACTTGGCTTTGAGCCTAAATCCAGTATTCATTCTTCTTCGATGGCAGTTTTCTGAGGAGAGACTTGCATATCCCAAGTAGTTTATTGATTAATGGTTTCTGATGTATGCAATGTTCTTCATCTGTATCTTTCATCACCTAAAATTTTCCTTTGCTAATGTGTTTTTACTTTCTTTAATAATTTAAGAATGCAATTTAATCATTAATTTAATTTAATCATTAATTATACTTTGTATATTTGGCTATAAATCTATCTTATTACATTTCTTGAGCTACTTAGTAATATGGGTAAATATACTTGCTAAAAATCATATGAAATGCATGAATATAAATTTCCTTATAATTCTACAAACTGAAAGCAAATATATTTCAGTGAACTTCTTTCTTAGAAATCCAAAAAAACAAAACAAAACAAGAATAGATTTCATATCCACAGAACATCCCAGGGACTAGAGAGAAGCACAACGGAGTCCTAGCTTCAATTAGATGGTGGGTTTGTAAATAAAACCAAATGGTTTGCAAGTAGTGAGATCATATATGGAGACGTTGTATTAATCTTAATCTCACAAAGCCTGAGGACACATCCCCCTTCAGCTTTTGTTTCCTTCTTTTATGCATTTGGTGCTATTTTAGGGAAAGAAGCAGAGAGAGATGCACTTAGGAGAAATTCTCTTTTCTTCTGTGCTATCCATGTCTTCCTCTCAATCAAGGATAAATTAGTATTTACGCAAGTGTTTATTTGCTTACTTACAGTGTTATTCTCAAACAATTTGCCGTAATTGAGTGGATTAGTTAACGGTTATTTTGGAAAATATTAACAAGGCTTGCCCATTGTACAGTATCAGGAGTTGCCTTTTTTCTTAAAGCAAACAAACAAAAGGATGGAATCCACTCATTATTGTAAATATGTATTTTTAGATCATTTGATTATTAACAGCTCAGCATAACCCTACAATTTATGCCTGCTTTGTTAATATATTTGCTACAGTTAATAGCATTCCACTTGTACTTATCAAGAAGTATCTAATCTATATGGCTCTTGTTTGTATCCTATGTTTCCCTTAAGGCTGACAGTGAGAGCTGAATGTCCAATGCATTTGGAGGACTTCCCTATGGATGCCCATGCTTGCCCACTAAAATTTGGAAGCTGTGAGTAAATTTATATGGATTTTTCTTGATTGTGAGTCATTAAGCATGAGAGATCTCTAGCTATATCTGTGAGAAAAGCACATAGATAAGAGAATCAAGAAAATTTAAACAGAAATATACTGCAGGGGCTTTCCATAAGCAGTGCTCTGTGACTTCACTTTTTAATGTTGCTTCAGGAGAGAGGTTATTCTTTATCTACTGAACTAGAAAAAATGGATTAAACTAGTTATTGAAATAATTCTATTTATGCTGAAGTTGTATTTATAGAAAAAGAAGTGAAGTATGGATGCTTTTACCTCATGGATAATATTTTACCCTCTATGAGTGGAGATCATTGTGTCTATTTTATATCTTTACTGACACTTGCTTGATCTTAAAAATAATTGAATTTGTTTACCAGATTAAACTGTTGGTAGATGGCAAAGGACAATAATTGTTTCTTAATAAGAAAGCCTACGCCAAACTGATGTTGCAAAAACACAAATGCCCTAATCATAGTCTTAGAAAATTAGCTGATATGTCTGTGTATCTCGTGGCATTGATGTATGTATATATATTAGTGCTCTTGAAAGAATCCTGGATAAATGCCCTTCATAATAACTTCCTGAGTTTCGGCTGTTTGAAAATATTCAGAAACACCTTGGAGGAGCCAAGAGAAAAATGACTGTGAGAGTCAGGTTCCCCGGTCTTTTCTTTACCCCTCTGCTTTCGACTGGTTTACATGCATGGAATGAGTGGGAATAATGTATTCTTGGTTTCCTGCAGGGGAGTTATGTACAAGGACTGAGTCAACTCCTGGACTACCTAACCGATTTTCTGTTCTCACTAGACAGGCAGTCTAAATGACTATTTTGGTGAAGATATGATTCATAGAAGAATAACAGTGGTAGTGTAGGAAGACAGAAAGTAAAGAAAATAGCAAAAGGCCTTCGGGTTCCTAGCAGCATCAGTCCTGGAGAGAGAATTTTTTTTATAAATTCCATTTTGTACTGAAACTCAAAGATAAACTACTTCAAAAACTCTAGCTTAAACAGGCATTTGGTGGTAACTCCCTTCTCCCTGCTTTTTTCCCCCAATTTAATATACATTATTTAATATGAACTATTATGTTTTCTCCTGAATAACAGACCCATTTGTAATAATGGTAATACGTACTATATGTTACTTGCATGTCATACAGTATATTAAATATTTGTACATTTATAAGTTCATCTAAATCACAGCATAACCTTACAATTAGGAAGATCATATGCCATAGTTTGCCTGGGACAGTACTGGTTTAAGCCTAATATACTGGCATAATTTTTTTAAGAGGCAAGGTCTTGCTCTGTTGCCACGGCTGGAGTGCAGTGGCACATAGTGACTCACTGCAAGCTTGACCTCCTGGGCTCAGGCAATCCTTCTGCTTTAGGCTCCTGAGTACCTAGTATACAGACATGTGCCACCATGCCTGGCTGGTTTGTAACCTTTTTGTATGGTTGTGGTATAGACAGGGTCTAGCTTTGTTGCCCCGTCTGTCTCATACTCCTGGTCTCAAGTAAATCTTCCACTGTGGCCTCCCTAATTTCTGGAATTACAGGCATAGCCACAGTGTCCAGCCTGGCATAAATACTCATAATTCCTCCTTTTATCTTAAAAAAGTCCTAATTTGGAAAATGAACTGCATATTTTTAAAAATTAGGAATGTTTTCAGCAGTGAGAATAGCTGAAAAAAGGAGAATTTATCATTTTATATAAGATATGTGAAAGTGAATGTTGATAGATTTCTGATTGGTTCAGCATCCTGACAAGGCCACTGTCTTAAGATGTCTTTAGATTTTCCTTCTCATCACAAGGTGACTGCTGTAACTCCAGCCATTGCAACTCTGTTCATGATAGAAGGTAATAGTTGGTAAAAATGAAAGGAGTAGTGCCTATGTAAGAAAAGAGAAAAACTTTCCCTAAAATCCTAATCGAAATCTACTTACATCTCATTAATCAAATGTCTCACATTGCCACTGATATTTGCAAAGAAGAATGGAAGTAAATATTTTTAATTGGATACATTGTCAACCTGAAGAATATTGGAGGTATTTTAAGAAGAGGTAAATGTGTAGTGAGTAGAAAACAGTGTCTCATATGAGAAAATTGAAGCTAAACAAAATAAGTAAGCTGTTTTCCACCTCAGAGCCATATGCTCTTTTCTTTGCCTGGATTACTCTTCCCTTGGTTCTTAGTATGGCTGACTTCTCTCTCTCCATATGTCGGCATAAATGTCATCTCCCTGATGACCTTATCGAAATTTCCTTACAGTCTCACCAGTCTTGTTGATCACAATGCACATTTATTTTATACCATTTGTCACAGCAATAATGATTCCTTTTATTGTTTAACTTTTTATTGTCTGGAAACTATAACGTCACGAGAGAAGGACATATTTTGTTCAGCTTTTCCTAGCAGAAAGGCAAATACACTGTAGGTTCTCAGTAAATATTTATTGAATGAATAAAGGTTACAAGACTTAGGCTTTAAATGTCCCTTCGCAGTTTTTTTTTTTTTTTTTTGAGACGGAGTCTCGCTGTCTCGCTCTGTCGCCCAGGCTGAAGTGCAGTGGCCGGATCTCAGCTCCGCCTCCCGGGTTTACGCCATTCTCCTGCCTCAGCCTCCCGAGTAGCTGGGACTATAGGAGCCCGCCACCTCGCCTGGCTAGTTTTTTGTATTTTTTAGTAGAGACGCGGTTTCACCGTGTTAGCCAGGATGGTCTCGATCTCCTGACCTCGTGATCCACCCGTCTCGGCCTCCCAAAGTGCTGGGATTACAGGCTTCAGCCACCGCGCCCGGCCTGCCCCTTCACTGTTTAAGCTTCAGAAAAGAGAGATGAAGACCTGTGGGGAATGAAACAGAGCAGACTAGACACTGAAGTGCAGACTTTGATGGTCATGCTTAGTGGAAGGGAACACCATGGCTAGTTACCACTGCCTGGCATTGGCATGAGAAGAGGCGGGGCAGTCCATTTGTTGTTCAGTCACTTCTCTGACCTGGCCTAATTGGCATATTTCAAAGGTGAAGAAACTGAGGCAAGAGTAGGCTAAAAATATTGTGACTTATTTTTTTGAAGTAAAAGTCTTGCCGAAATATCAGAGACAATAATAGGCAAAAGGGGTTTTCAATAATTTAGTGGAACAGTCTGTAATAAATGTTTGTGAGTATTCTGAAGCAACCTCATCCATATAGTGATAAAATATAAAGCTGAGAAGCAGGTTTTCTTACCATTCTCTATTAGATTCTGATAGTTAAGGCTAACTTAAACTTTCTACTGGTTATGGATAAAGCTCTCTTTATAAAGCCAGCTAACCGGAGGACAATGCACGTGATACAACTGTGATGGTTTCACTGCTTTTGAGAAATATACCAAATAAGGCTTTGTTTCCAAAAGAAGATATTTGAGTTACAGATTCTGACATAAAGACCTAGGCAAAAGCTGAATCTAGTAAGGCCTTAATATATGATTGTTTTTTTGACCAGTTATCTAAAACAGTGCATTGTAAACACAGAGAGAGGAATGAGTCAAAATTGGAATGAATTCTGAACAATTTACAACTTTAGAAATCATTTTTTTCATGTGGTTCATACAAATGGAAACACAGAGACTCATAAAAGCAAAATGGTAGTGTCAATTAGCAGCTCTCCTGATACTCAGTAATATGCGTTCCCAGTGTTTTACCACCACAGAGTTCTTTCATAACACCAGTCACAACCTTGTTGTCTTTTTCATTTTATTAATTAGTGTTTTTGAGATAGGGTCTCTCTCTGTTGCCCAGGCTGGAGTGCAGTGGCACAATCATGGCTCACTGCTGGCTCAACCTCTTGGGCTCAAGTGATCCTCGTACCTCAGCCTCCTGAATAGCTGGGACTATATGCACATGCCACCACACCTGGTTAATTTTTAAATAAATATTTGTAGAGACAGAATTTTGCCATTTTGCCCACACTGGTCTCGAACCTCTGGGCTCTATAGATCTGCCCAGGTGAGCCTTAAAAAAATGCTGTCACTGCAGAAATAAGCCACCATGCCCGGCCACTTTGTGGTCTTATTTGTAAAACTGTTTTGGGGGCAATATAATTTATTTGAAATTGTAACTTACAATTTTTGGCTAAGTAACTGGAGACTCTTTTTAACCTCACTTTTCTTATGTTGTTGTCTCCAGTTGAGTACATTTTCATAGGAACTACTTTCTGGTTACTAAAATTTAAGGAAACAATAGGATATATCATCTTTGCTAAGGCCTTAAGTATATCTGTATTCTCCATCTTAAAATACCAACTTGCATCATGTGAATCTACCCTTCATTTTGGAAGGTTCTCATGGAGAGACATGGATAATGAGTCATCTGCACCTTCACAATGATGTCATGCTTGTATTAGATGGCCTACACATTTTCATATGCAATGGTGCTTCTATGAAATTGCAAGAAATGAGACACCAAAATTATATAAAATAAAAGGCAATGGTAACACATTTTTCCCCCTCTACAACTATATTAGCAGCTCAGTAACAACACATGACAGAGGACAAAAAGATAGGGTGCAGACATTGTTGCTAACGGCAGTGCAATATAAAAGCAAGAGTTTTAGTTTGCTGTGAAATGACACAAGATCTAGAATTGGTTTCATCAATAATTGCATGACCACCAAGTATCTTGCTTGGCTTATGAGAATCTATCTAATATACAGTTTTGCCTAGAAAAATACTTCTTATAAAACACAATAAAGTCAAATGAATGGCATCCTAAGTCTTTATCTTGGTTTTCCCAGTTATTAGTAATGGCGCTTTAAACAAGTAATTTTATTTTTTTGCCTCAGTTTACCATCTGTAAAATGCAATTAAACTCTGTGACTTTTGAGGCATTTGCAAGCTGAACATTCAATCATCCCATATTACCATAAACTCATTATGTCTTCTTAGGTAAGACACTTCCATTAAAAAACAATTATTTATCATATAAAAAGTTACTGAATGTGGTTATCTACAAATTGTAAGCAATACAGTCCTTCTCAAACTACTGTGCTCTCCCAGCTTCTAAGAGATTTGTAAATCCCATTTTACAGCCCTCCTAATAGACGCAGTACTCCTACTCTACACAATGCTGAAATGCTTTCCTTTTTAAGACTATAAGGATAACCACAATTAAAAAGGAAAAGCAAAGACAAATTTAAATTATTCATGTCGTACTTTTACATGTCCCATGAACCACTAAATTAAGTTTTAGTTCATTCTCTTAAACTTGTGGAAAATTTTGTTTTTAGAAACCATCTGATTATAAATTGATGCAGAAATGATGTTGGAACTGGCAGGCTACCCTTGTAAAATCAGGGAACACTGGCTACATTTTTCTGCCTCGCTCACCTCAGTGAAAAGTAATCACGTTAGAAGCTTTGTTTTCTGGACTGAGAGGCATGGCTCACATCTTTTTTCAGGAAGCCTTATTTTCATGTTAAAAAGCAACCACAGTTTTACACCCCATAATATTTTATCTGGGGAAAAAGTGTATTGGACAGAACACAAAAGCCTGGTTATTTAAGTGGGATTGGGTCAAACAGAGGTGCATTATGACTTTTATGAGCCATAGGCACTTGTGCCTTTGGAGGCCATTCCTCCAGGAAGAAAATTAAACTTATTTTATGACTGAGTTGCTACAAAAATGAATATAATCCAGATTATATTATATGCACTTTATCTTTGGATTTCAAAATAAATTAAAATATTTTTGTGGCCTCCTAAAAGTATTGAGGACCTTGGGCCCTGTGCCTAATGGAGAAGTTGACTGTTGGCCAACGAGTCAAGCTCTTATCATAGGCCAACATTTACTATGATGCCCCCCCTCAAAAACACTGGAAACAGCTTGCTTTTTCTAATGTGATATTTTCTTAAGTTTTAAACCTCATTCTGTATCTAAATAGAAGAGAGTACGTACTATCATTCCAACCTATACGAAGCGGGTGTTATAGGACTAGAAATCAGAAAAGGTATGGAATTCCTTCTTCTCTTTCTCTCTAACTCTATAAAATCTCTCCCTCCAAACTGTGTAAATTATCTATCAGAATTATGACCTAACCTCTCATTAGGAGATGGCCAAGTTCTAAGTGACATGGCAAATAAAAATGATTGAGAAGAAGAGCTATAGAATGTAACTCATCATCATGGAAAATATCTGTAAGAACGATAATCAATAGAAAAGAGGAGAGTAAACTGAGACTTGCTGATGTACATGCAGGAAAATATCCAGTGATTTTTACATTTATCATGATCTTTGCATTTATCGTGACCTTTTCCTGGCTTAACAATAATTTGGAACAAAGCTACTGCCTCTAACCTCATTTCATCTCTCATATGCTTCACTCTAGTCAAACTGGTCTTCCTCAAACTAGTCACGCTTTTATCTGCAATAGAAGAAAACACTTGTGAGGCTGAGACAGGAGGATTGCTTGAACCCGGGAGGTGGAAATTGTAGTGAGTCAAGATGATGCCACTGCACTCCAGCCTGGGTGACAAGAGTGAAACTCCATCAAAATAAATAAATAAATAAATAAAAGGAGAAGGAGAGAAGGAGAAGGAAGGGGAGTGGAAGGGGGAGAGGGAGTGGAAGGGGGAGTGGGAGTGGGAGGAGTAGAAGAAGGAGAAGGAGAAGAAGAAGAAGAAGAAGAAGAAG
>NW_012115932.1:5779122-5803104 GCF_000951035.1 Colobus angolensis palliatus
AAGAAGAAGAAGAAGAAGAAGAAGAAGAAGAAGAAGAAGAAGAAGAAGAAGAAGAAGAAGCAGCTTGTTAGTTTGTCTGTTGGGCAAACTCTTCCCCAAGATTTTCACATGTATCTGCCCTATATTTGTGTAAATGTCACCTCCTCTGAGATGACTCTGTCTGAGCCCCTTACCTTACTGGGATAAGTCTCCATCCCTTCATTCTCTATCCTTTCACTTGGTTGTGTATCACTCTATCACACTTACCTCTACTTGAAATTACATACACTTGTGTTGTCCCCACTGCTACAAATGCATATTCCATAAGATAAAGAACTTTTTTTCTTATGTTTGCTACTGTATCCCCAGCACAGTATTTTGTCCTTTGTAGATCCTTATAACCATTTGCTGGAAGAGTGAATAAATGACTAAAAAAAGAAACCTGAAAATGTGTTTTAGTTTTCGTAAATTAAGGGATGTGAGCTCTTCTTTCCTAGCCTGCCCTCTGGAACTATGATATAGAAAATATGAAGCTGATAAAAGGTACTAACTAAATAAGAGAATTGAAGTGGTAAAATATATGGGTCATTTTCTACTGTTTCCTTTTAGATGCTTATACAAGAGCAGAAGTTGTTTATGAATGGACCAGAGAGCCAGCACGCTCAGTGGTTGTAGCAGAAGATGGATCACGTCTAAACCAGTATGATCTTCTTGGACAAACAGTAGACTCTGGAATTGTCCAGTCAAGTACAGGTAAGTATGATTTTGTTACTTCAGATATGGAGGAAGAAGCAGAAAAATATTTTGTGAGAACTCAATGAGTCATTCAGTAACACAAGTCTAGGAGAGAGAACATTTCACTAAATTGGGCATCCATTGAGCTGGGAACTAATGTGAACTTGGTAGACCTGTGACCTTGGACATGTCATTTCATGCCTCTTGACCTCTGTTTCTGTTTGTTTGTTTGTTTGCAAATTGAGAAATTGGTTATATGTGATTACTGTAGCACAGCAGGTAGCTATGTGAACTCTTAGAGATGAACATCTGGATTAAATCCTTACTCCCCGACCTTGTCAGTTGTTTGTAGTCCCCTTGCAGGGTGGTTGGAAGAAATGCATTAAATTCACAGAGAGCACTTATCACAATTCCTGACACATAAACAACTTTTCATAAATAACTATTTATATAGTCTAGGCTCCACTTATTACCATTAGTTAATGAATTAGCCAAATTTGTAGCGGTGATTATTACATGTAGGACATCAAAAAGCCAATCCTTCTACAATTTCATTTTTATCTCTAACCAAGCATCCTCCACAGCTAAAGCCAACAGAGTCATAACCACATTATTGATCACTCCATGTAGGAATTAAAAGTAGATGGCATGCCATCCTTTTTAGTGTAGTAACTGATTTACTAATTCTATACTCAAAACTAGACCGGACACTATGGAAAAGCTGGACCCACATCTTTAATGTTGTTTCAAACAATAAGATAAAAGTTTTGTTATTCAAATATCCATTTTTTGCTATCTGAAATGTGATCATTAGACCAGATAATTGTAAATAAAAGCTGGACTCAAACAATTAGAAAAATATATGTCCCACAAAGCCTATTATTTACTGAAAGCTTTAACAAGTGTCCACAATTACTTTTTCAAAATTATGTCTTTCAAAATTTAAGTTGATTTTATTCATTGTTATTTGTGATTTCTAAGGAAACGTGATGTAGTAATAAATAAGAGGAGTGGTGCTAAAAAACTTCTTCCTCTGATTTCAGGCTTTATATTTGGAGCCTCACAAGCATAACACATTCAAATAATAGGTCAACCTCTCTTCCTGTGATTATTGGATAAGTTCTGATTAACAGGATCTGTCCTTTGCTTGTTTTAAAGCCCCCGTTGCTAGCCTAGAAGCTTAAATGTTTATGTCTTTTATTTTTTAAAAAATGGAGACTGTTTTTCTCTTTTTCTTATTTCCAATCCAAGTGACATAGTGGAAAGGTCATAGGCTTTGTAGTGAGGAAGATGTGAACTCAAGTCCTGGTCCTGTCGCTTAGAAGCCTTGTGACTTTGGGCAAGTCATTTGTTCACTTGGAAACTCTAGTATTGTCTAACTAATGATAGTCCTGTATTTTGCATTAAAGATGAAATAATATAAAATATTGCAGAGTGTTATACAGTAGGTACTCAAAATGGTAAGTAAGAGCTGTTGCTGTAGTCCTGAAATATCCCAAAACATGAAAAATGCTCAAGATTTTTCCTTCTTACAACATACTATGTTGGAAAAGCTACGAAAATAAGCTGTGTTCTGTGTTTACTTTTTAAAACTTGAATGTCATTATAAGCTGGATATAATGGCAGTCACTACAGATTAAATGATAGACAAGCTCAGATCTTGCTGTCATAGAACTTGAGGTCTAAGGGAAATTGAACACATAAACTATAATTATCAAAATTGGTAGTTTAAGTGCTGTGATTAGCATGTTTTTTTTGTGATGGAAGAGACCACATCTGTCTTCTGTATCCCTATTATATTCTGTAGTAGTTGAGACATAGGAGGCATTGTACAAATATTTTGAATTAATGAATCAAAAGTGAATCCAGCCTAAGACAATCTAGGAAGGATTGTTGCAGGGGTTGCCTTTTCATTTTGTTTGTTGGAATATATTGGGGGGGTAAACAATCACTCTCTAGGATCCAGGCAGATCACATAATGCACACATAACTTTTCCTCAAGGAACTCTCCATCTATTTTTGTCAGAAGGGAAGTTGGAGAATGTTGGGAAACAATTCAAATGCAGTAGTATGCAAGCCAAAGTGCAAATATGTTTGAAGTCTCAAAGGTTGCTTAGAGGAGGAAATATTCCTACTCTAGCTATAGAGTAGGAATATTCAACCTATCTACATTCTGGATACTCAGAAAAAATATGCAGTCATTCAATAGAATGAGAGACAGTGGCCCAACCCATTGCCACCTATGAGGGTAGACCTCATAGGTTGGGTCCATTAGAAGTGATCATTCTGTGCTAGAGCAGTAAGTTCACCTACATAAAATAAAAATGTTTTCCTGTCACCACATAGTGAATATTGGTGGGTAGGGAGAATAATGAACAAATTCTCAAATGGAAGCTCAGTTTGATGTATGTTTCAACTCCACAGTAACACACCGTATTACACTTCCTCTGGGGCCACTTTAGCTCACCAAGAATCCACTTTGATAGATTTCAGTAGAAAGAAACAGAGACCTTTGTGTAAGGTCTGCAGTGCTGTATTTTACATCTCTTTGTGGAGCCCTGAAAACATTAAAGTAAACGACCTTGAGTACCATTACCTCTCTGTTTCTGCCAGAAGACTAGAGAATGATGGTGAGAGAGAACACACACATTGAGAATGACTAAATAAAAGGCATCTTCTTCTACTTTAAAATTCTCCCTGGAGAGAGAATCATTCAGTCCCCATGGTAGTTTATAAAGTGCTGTCCTATTTGCCTGCCACCAACACATGTGAAAACAAACACACAATCCTACTGACCTCTTTGAGGTCAAAATATTTTCTAAATCACTTCATTAACATAAGAGGGAAAAAGATGGAAATTCTAGCACAATATTTGAATTTCTAGTTCAGTACAAATACATTAGACTACAATTTCTTCCTTGGATTCTGCCATTAAATTTAGGAAAAGAATATTTAGTTAAAGCCTTACTTAGTTTTAAGTGCACTTACTCACCTGGCAGAAAAATACTATTTGACAGCATATATGGCAGAGAAATAGGCAAATGGGAAAGATGATCCATGTGGTTTTCAAATCCAATGTGTCTTTATTATTCATTTGTTTGTCCATGTATTCCTTAAATTGCTTGTTCGTTTACTGTGTCTGACACAGTGACTGGGCTTGAAGAAGAGAGATGAAAGGCACAAAACCCCTGCCCTTCAGAAGCTCTTAGTTGAGTGAGATAAACAGCTAACATGCATTGGCATTGTGCTATTCTTCATATCCAATACTGACAAAAATCCTAGAATTTAGGTAATATTATTATCCCCATTTTACAGATGGGATATACGGGGGCCCAGAGAAGTTTAAACATTATTCCAAGGTCACACAGCTAGGAAGTGGCAGAACTAGGATTTGAACCTGGGTTGTCGACCTGCAGGGTGTGTACTCTCAACTACATATCATACCAATAACAAGCATCAGAGACACATAAGATGTGGAAGCATATTTGTTAAGAGTATGAACCCTGAAGTTCTACTACAAAGATTTCAATGCTGGTTTTGCAACTTATTTACTGTGTGACTTTTGACAAGTCTTTTAATTTTTCTGTTTTGTTTTTTTTTTTTTTGTATATATCTTTTTCATGAGCTATTGTGAGATGGAAATAAGGAAATGTATGTAAACTGCCTAGAAGAGTATCTGGTTTGTAAAATGTATGCACTAAGTGTCCGATATTACTATTAATAATAAGAGTAGGGCTGGGTGCAGTGACTCATCCCTGTAATCTCAGCACTTTGGGAGGCTGAGACAGGCAGATCAGATCACTTGAGCCCAGGTGTTCCAAACCAGCCTGGGCAACATGGAGAAATCCCATTTCTACAAAAAATTAAAAAATTATCTGACTATGGTGTTGCATGTCTGTAGTCCCAGCCACTTGGGGGGCTAAGTTGTGAGGATCACATGAACCCAGGGAGGTAGAAGCTGCACTGAGCCGAGATTGCACCACAGCACTCCAACGTGGGTGACAGAGTGAGACTCTGTCTCAAAATAATAATAATAATAATAATAATAATAATAATAATAATAATAAAGCTAGTACAAGGGAACTACATGATGGCATAAAGGAAGAAAAAGTCATTTCTACTTGATGTGTTGAGGATGGCATAACCCCTTGCTTCTTCCCACCCTCACCACATTATCCTTTCTAAGTAATTCTTTAAGGAGAGCCCATGCAAAAATTACTACAGTGACTTAAGGACATGAAATATAACTTATAAAGAAAAATAAAATAATTAAATTGGTCATGAAGCATAATATCAGTGTCCAGAAAACAATAATAATGTAATACCATGCAATGTTTTAAAAACACACAATGATGACTGCAAGTTCTCCATATTTACCTAAATAAATTTGATTATAAGAAAATTTGGTAAGTTTGGTGAAAAAGAAAGTTTCTTGTGAATGACTATTGTTAATCCTTAAAAGAGATGACTAAAAAACGTTGTAGGATTCTCTTTTTTGGACACAGAGTCTTCTCTGCATGAGTTGATGTGATGATGATCCTAAAGGGTCAAGATAATAAGAAAAGCAACTGTTTTCTTTGACTAAGGAGTAACAATGGTGATCAGCATTCATCCAAAGAGCCAAGGGGCTTCCATTTATAAAGACTAGTACATGGTCTCCAGAGAAATAATTATAACTATAGAATGCAAGTTCTGGCGGGGAGCGGGGAAAGGACTTCTGTGGTCATTTGGTCAAATCATTTATATTTCAAATGAGGACATGGCTCCAGCAAGGCTAAATGATCTAGAGCTATAATCAGTGTCCCCTTATCTCTATTTAGAATCTCTGAAGCAATTAAAAAACATAACTACCACTTTCTCAATAACATTCTTGATAGAAAAATCATTTTGCAGTATTAGTATCCATAGATAACATCAAGTTTAGAATACTTGGAAGGAAAATGACAGCTTCACAAAGAATCAGTGTTCAATACAATTTTGTTGAATGACCAAGTGGTTGATTGTCTGAGCTAGAGAGAGAATACATGTCTGTGTTTTTAATCTTCATGCTGTAAATCTCCATAGAAATCAAATTTTTAAAAAGTACTTTCACTCATATTATGTAATTTTATCCTCACATCATCCTAGGAGACAGTTAAGTTAAATACTATAATATTAATTGGACAAATCAGGAAACGGAAGCCAAATGAACCCACACAAGGTATTTACCTTCAAGTAACTAATATTTGAGAAAGCAAAGATTGAAATTCAGGTCTAAACAAACCTTTAATGCTGTTTTGGAAAATTATATTAGTTTCCTTTCTTCCACTCTCCTTAATTTTGTATTGCAATGTATCAGAAATATTGTCACACCTAATTTAAAAGCTTTCTTCAGGGTTAGATAAACTGCAAGAATATTTGAATTACAATTCTCCTAGACTGTTGAATTAGAGGAAAATAATTTGACATGCTTTGTGCATAAGCACTTGATGTCTAGACATATTATTTCAATCCAATTTAGGCGACTAGGTTTTCTGTTTTTGTTGTGTTTTTCTTTCATTTTAAAGCTATTACAACATGATTCTGATATTGTTCCCCTTTTCTTCCTTATGTGAAAGTTTTGTGCCAACACTCTTAAAATTGTATTTAATTTAGGAAAAGGTTTCAAGACATTGGAATTTCTTCTATTTCTCCTGTAATCTGTTAGGGAAAAAGTTGTTTATAAAACAAATATAATATCAAATAATAGCTCTTCAGGTCTCAAAAAATTATATTCTTTTCAGGATCTTTGCAAAAATGTCACGTTGAGAACAACAAAAGATAAAGGAATGTATACACACACTCATTTTTCTGACATTTTATAAAGATGAATTTTTTTTGAGCTGGTGACATTTTGCAGGCTGCAATGGAATGCATTGTTAGGAATAATAATGCAGGCCCCTGAGATGGTGAAGTGTAGCATGGGTATGTCCACACAGGACTATATTTCAGTAGTGTCTGGGAAAATTGTTTGTCTACATTTTTCTAAAATCTGGATCACTTCTTTCTTTTCAAATGACCTTAAAGGTATCACTAGAGGAACACACAGAAAATAATAAGAAATTAATCTAGTAACATTCCATTTTTCCTTTAAAAGAAAGATGCTTGTGCATTTTGTTTTGATTGAGTGACTGTAAGCCTCAGTGCATCTATTTTCACTATAGGCAGGTATTAAATGCTGAGGATATGGCCAGTCATGCTACATAACCAAATAACTATTATTCTCTTTAAATAGCTTTCAGTTTGGTGGGAGGGGTATATGTAGTTAAATAACTAAAATGCAAAGTATGAGATATTATAAATACAAACAAGAGTTGTAAAGTTGAACACAGTAAGTGTGCAGTAAAGGGCAGGTGCTGTTATCAATAACAATTAATAATGAAATCAGGCATAAGTACACAGATAACTTCCTGCTAGAGAAAGCAGGATATGTTATTCTACCAACACTTCTATGAATTCTGATTGAGGAGAAATGTGAAGAAAACGGAGAAACAAACTAAAAAAATTTTTTTTAACATTTTAACATGGTTACATGGTATCATCTTAATTAGAACCATTATTCTTTTTTATCCCAATATTGTGCTTCTGACTATTTTGTAAACAAGAAAACTAAGGATAAGAGAGTTTAAGTGAGTTACCAAAAGCTACATAGCAGGAAAACAGCAGATCTGGGTTTTGAAGTCAAATTCATTTGCTTCCAAAAACTAATACATTTTCTTCTATAGGAAATAATTTCTATTCCACTGAGGACCTGCTACTTGGGCTGGAACCAGCCTATAGATGAGCAAAATATTCAGCTGCAGAAGATAAGTAGAGTTTTGTAGGCCAATATATTGAGATGTTGAAGTGTTTGAAGAGACAAGAGAATTCAGTGCATATTAGAGCTATGCTATGCATAGTCTTAAACACAGATTAGGAAGTTTGCTTGTTACTTTGTAGAACTGGAGTCAGTTTATACTGTCACACAAGAGAGGGGCAACTGTTTGCTACTGGCCTCTAGTGTGTAGAATCCCGGAATGCTGCTAAACATTCTACAATGAATAGGATAGCAACCTTCAATAAATGATTTTCTGTTCAAAATCGTCAATAGTGCTGAGGTTGAGAAAGCCTAATGTTGCTAGTTGGACTCCATTAAGATATTTTAAGTTAAAAAAAAAAGAGTGGCAGAATCGCACATGTGAAAGATCACTCTACATCAAAATTTAGGAAAAATTGGAGTTAGGATGTGACTAGAGCCAAACAAGAAACAAAGAAGGCAGAAAGGACTGGAGGCAAACAAGAAGCAGTCTACAAGGGAAATAAGCACAGTGACCATGAGGTCAGAAGAGATAGAAGCAGTGATGATGCCCAGGTGAAACTGAAATTGTAATGATCAGCTGACTCCTTCCTCTCTCTTTCCATAGCACTATCTAACATCCAGTGATTAATTCCTGGTTTGTAGCTTGAGTGAACCGACCAATGATAGTGCCACTAGTTAAGAAAGGATCTCAGTGAAGAAGTAGCATTGCTGCATGCTGGTCATTCTTTTGTGGAAAAAGTTAGCTATGAGAGTTTTGGACAAACCTAATTGGTGGTGTCAGTGAAAAACCAGCATCTGTGGGATGAGATATTGTCTAGTCTAGTTTTGGGAATACAGAATAACTGTTAGTTATTTTGAAGATGTGGTCACTTACAGATGTAAATTTTGTAGCCATCTGCATGTCTAGATAAAGATGACACTAGAAGCAGGGGTGAGAGGAAGAATTCCTTGTTACAGACAAGAGAAAGTAAGGAAGAGAGTTGAGGGCAGAATTATACCTTATTTTCTTCAGGAATCCCTACTTTTACTTTGAAGAAAAATGAAAAGAGTGGCCCAACAGATATAAAGAATTTGATAAATAATTTTTATTGAAATAATCAATGAGTGAGCAAAATAGATTAAAAATGAGATATAAAATGAAAATAGAAATCTTAAATCTGTGAAGAAGGTGTGTAGCCAGCTCCAGCTCCAAGACTGAGAAAAGGGCTTTAATTATAAAGATTAACAGGTTCTGAACAGTGGTAGTCACATGATAGGGGCTGAGGTCAGAGGCACATAGGCTGAGATAAAAATGTTATGTCAAGTAGGGAGAAGTTTGGAGAAGAAAGGAAGGAGAAAGGTGAGTTCTAAAGAGAATGGTGCTTTCTTAGCCATAACACATCTGTTTCTCTCCTATCCATCCACAGATAATTAACCCTATATTCTGAGTGAATAAGGCTAAACAATTCTAAGATTTTTAACTGAGAAAGTGTAAAGCAAAAAGAGAAAAAATAAGACCCTCCTGCAATTCGGGTTGTGTGGCTACTGCTTTATACCTCTAACTGAAGTCAGAATTTGGAGTATTTAGGACCTTGGAGAGTGCCTAACTAGACCACTGTTTCCCACATCAGTCTAGGAACTGGGACAAACTCAAAAGCTGGTTGTAAATATACAGATTTTCCTGGCCATTCAAAGAACGGTTTGCAAATCTAGTTGGGATTTGAAGAACTGCATTCTTCAAAAGTTTCCCAGGTGACCCTGGAAAATAAATTCTGAGAAACAAAAGGCCCACTCTCCTTATTTTGTAGATCAGACCATGCTAAATTACTCATCTGATGTCAAAGAGATACTTAATGCACTGCTGGAGCTAAAATTAAACTGTCCTGACATACACACAAAAGCTTCTTCAGTAGGTATTGTGGATCTGCTCTGTAATGGACACACCGGAGATCTGATCTGTTTCTGACCCATTGGTCTATGTCACAGGGTTTAGCATTTTGCCTTCTCCGTCAGTTTAAGGATTGGAAAGCCAGTCCTTAAATATAAACCCAAGTTTGTTCCTTCAATATGTGATGTATTTGAATTAAGAGGTAAGAATATCTTTAAAGACTCCGGCACCTCAGAGTCATTTTACTATGTGTTAAGTATGTTTCTTTTATTTTCCGGATAAAAACTTTTTTCTCCAAGAACTGGATGTCACATGGAGAAAGGATGTGTCTAACACTCAGACGTTTGGTACTCATAGTAAATCTCAGAGATTACTTTTTTCCAAGGTCAAATTGCTCATCTTTCTTATCTGTTTTACTTCTCAGGAGAATATGTTGTTATGACCACTCATTTCCACTTGAAGAGAAAGATTGGCTACTTTGTTATTCAAACATACCTGCCGTGCATAATGACAGTGATTCTCTCACAAGTGTCCTTCTGGCTCAACAGAGAGTCTGTACCAGCAAGAACTGTCTTTGGTAAGTGCCAATCAAGATACATACCCAAGGAAGGATATGGAGGACAAGTTATGTCATATCTGTGACACTGCAAAGAGAGATTAAAAAAAAAATTATACATTCAAATATGAAGTTCATACAACAGAAAGGTTCAAGAAATTGCCACTCTCATTATGGTATGTGGTTTTTTAAAAAAACCTTAATTTAACTAGCATGCTGTTTTAGTGTTTATGAATAGATGGTATTAATGAACATTTGATTTGATATTTTGAGATAAAACTGAAGTTAATCAGGCACAAAATGCATAATATTAAAATACATAAATAAAAACTTAATATTTAAATAATATATTTAGAATATATAATATGAGTCACTAAGTTGTTAGAGAAGCTTAGAAAATGTCAGCAGAACTACTTATTTACGTTCATAAAAAGCAGGGCTTCTTTAAGTAGGGAGAGCTAATTAATGACCATCGTATCAGTACGGGAATATGTCACTTTACCTGATGTGTGCACTTCTGTAGAGTTACATGCATCCATTTTTTCTATTATGATATTTTTAATGACCTACATGCTTCAAGTTAAGAAATATAATTGAGTATCGTTTAAAGGGTAAACAATCTTTTACTAATATGAGAATTTATTTCCTTATGTATTATTTTAGAGTGTGCATTTGATATGAAAAGGTATTTCCTGCCTATATCCCAGTATACTATCTCAACTGTATTTTACAGGCTGATAAAAATGAAAGATTCCAATACAATATCTTCTAGACACAGAATGCAGTAGTGAACTGAACACAAACTACCACTCTCCTTACAAAAATTGCATTCTGAAGCTTAAAATTGAGTAATCATAAAATCAAATGCTTTTATACTAGACACTATTCTATACGATTAGGCTATATTACTTAACCATAAAAAAAATTCTATCTGCCATTATTATTTCCGGTTTTAAAAGTGAAATCTAAGAAACAACAGATTAAGTAATCTGCCCATAGTTAGGAGCTATTAGATGGAGCCAGGACTAAGACCCTAGCATTTAGTTCTGGAGTGTGTTCGCCTAATAACAATGCTGTATCATCACCTCTGAGCTATCCTGCTGCAATGAAAATAATTGAAATGGGAGTGTTGTGGTTAACTTCATTTGGAAATCACAACTACATATTTATTGGTTAAAGGTGCAATTATCAAGGTTCATTCCACAAATATCAACTAGGCACCTGCTGTTTTTAAGAGCTGTGCTAAAGGATAAAAGCTTAAGAAGCTTATAGTCTAAACTGAGGATTATTCACCTGAAGAAATTCCTATGATATCATCTTTCAATAATATGTAGTGTATGAAAAATCAGTTATCTCAGAAAAAAAAAAAAACAGGACTCTGCTACAAGTACCAGAAACGTGTATTTTCTTCTGAACTTGGCAATATGCTTCTAGATTGGCAAACACCAAGTCATTGCTCTGACAATAGCCTAAGCATATAGCTAAATTAATATTCAGAATAATTGCAGCTGCAGAACAAAAGAACAGTTCATTGCATACTCATTCTTTCCCATTACCACGTGTCAATATGAACTAGCAATGAAGTCGCTGAAGACTAAGTCTTGTTAAGATGCTTATATCTGTGTGAGTATGCCTTTTTCTCGCTAGGAAATTTAAAAAATAAATGCAGGACATATTTATGTTTTGTTTTATTTTAGTTTTGTAGTCTGAGTACAACACTATATTGAAAAAGGTTATTTTAAAAGGTGATACTCCCCTTCCCGCACCAACAAATTCTACTCTTTTGATTTGAAAATTATGTACATCATTTCAGATGGTGTAGGTCAGAAAATATTGCTATTAACTTTTTCTGCAATCTTATACCTCAGCAGACTTGTGGCCTTTGATGAACATAACTATATGTTTGTAAACTTAGTTGTGACAAGTATTTTTGTGTTTCAAGTTTTATGTTTCTAATATTTTAAGTTCACTAGAGTCACGAATACAATTTTCTAGACTTTTCACCTTTTAACATTTATTTTGTACACGTTTCTATGCTTTTTAGTTTGAACTCAGCACATTTTTTTTCCTGAGCTCTGTGAGATGCCTAGAAGGATCATGTAGATTTAGAAAGAAGGAAAGAACCAACCCAACAAAAGTTGTACTTGTTAGTATAACCATTTATTAAAAGACATCCAGAATGAAACAAGGTTGCAGTCTATCTTACGCCTTAAAAGACCATATTCTTGGTTTTCCATGCTGTCTCTCATTTGGAGGCAATGTGGTCACTTAATTTTGCTGCCAAATACATCCAAGTTTGAGATTCAGTCTCACCACCTACCAGCTGTATGGCATTGGCAAATTTACTTCCTCTTATGGAGCTTCAGTTGTCTGTTAAATGAAAGTACAAGGAAAGTAAAGTAATGCTGTTTTTTTAAAAGTGAGACAAATAAAATAAAATATCTACATTGTCAGGTTCGGTACTTGGAACTTAAAAGCTGTTCAACAAATCTATATTCTTTCTCTTTTCCTATAACAGAAATTGTATTTTCCTATGGCACAAATTGTACCTTTATGTTAATCTTCTTAACTGCTCTTAATTTATGGACACATTTGGTTTAAAAATACCCATTCCCACATTACTTCTGACAGCTGACTACATAAACCAAATTTATTTTAAAAAATTGAATTTATTGTAGTAGAGATTTATCAAAAAAGACTAAAGTTGCCAATTATAATAGTCATTAGTTTTGCCCTTATTATCAGGCTAAGTGCTAAACACTTCATTGCATTACCTTACTTAATATTCATAATAGCCCTCCGAGTTAAACTTATTAAATCAACTTACAAGAAAAAAATTTGATAAACCCCAGCAGCTCAGGATTTTAAGGCAATTTTCTCAAGGTCATTCAGCAGTTACAGAACAGGGATTTGAAACTCGGTTGCCCTGAATTTTAATTACCCTAATATTTGCTAAAGTTAATATTGACATGTAAATTCAGGAGCCTGAATTTGCATGTCATTGCATTTAATCCTCATGATAGTCTTTTGAGTGAGTGAGCAAAAAATGTCCTTCTCCTAGAATTTCAACAATAGTATAGACACTGGAGAGAATGAAAGACAAGTCATCTCTTTTACAGATATGGGGACAGAGATTCCTACAAGTTAAATCACTTAGCAGAGGTCATAGAGTTAAGTGGTAGGGCTGAGACTAGTCACTGGAAGAGGTTAGAATTATTTCTACAATATGTGGCCTGATCCACCCTGAATGGGTAACTGTGAACTGTTTTTTAAACAGTTTCAAAAGGTTTAAAGGGAACCTGACAGTATTATACTTTTGTACTGAGTATAGTGCATTACATATAGTAGGTTGACAGTATTTGGTAAGTGAACGTTAGAGGGTATCATCTTTCTCATACTAACTTATATAATTGTGTAAGTAAACCAAAATGGGCTAACTTGTAAACTTCTTTGAATAAAGGACATTTTAATCACTAGGGTTGGATTTGCAGAGTAGGAAAGATGAGGCAGCCTTATCAGAAAGAAGAAAAGATTGTAATATTTGAATTGGAAAAACTTGTGTTCAAATGTTGGTACTGCTACTTCTTAGCTGTGTATTCTCTAGCAAGTTACATAAAGTATATTATTATATATATGTGTGTATATATATGTGATTGTGTGTATATGTGTATGTATATGAGACACACATGTCTCTATATGTGTCAGATTTAGGAATTTCTTTAAAAGTGTAGCTATTTTTGAATCAGGAAAGATAGTGTAAAACCATGAGTCAATAATGTGGCAATTATCCCCAAATTGTTCAATTATCTATAAATTATCAAAAAGTTATTGACTTCCTGTTTTATATATTTGGGGTACATAGAATATTAAACAGAGCTGAGTATCCAGAAGTTGCTTGTGGATCACAGGCAGTGAATATCTGTGATTTCTGTATCAAGAATTAGGTTCAGTGAGGAATATTATTTCTTGCCTTACCCAGGACACTCATGTTCAAAGTGCTAATTTAAAGAAACTTACTATCTTCTTAACAGCACCTCGATAGCAGAGAATTTTATTGCTACAAGATATCTTCCTCAGTGCTGCCATTCCATGAATCACATACTACACTGGAGTTAAATTAAGACTCATCAAATCCAAACCAAAATAAGATGATCTAGAAACCAAATTCGGTGATGATACTGTTGATTTCCTTTTGTTTAAGTAGGCCATCCTATCATGGTGAAATTTCATAGTATGAACTGGCATCACGTATGGTTGTTTTTCCCCCCCCTTACAGGAGTAACAACTGTGCTCACCATGACAACGCTAAGCATCAGTGCCAGAAACTCCCTCCCTAAGGTGGCTTATGCAACAGCTATGGATTGGTTTATTGCAGTGTGCTATGCCTTTGTGTTCTCAGCTCTGATTGAGTTTGCCACAGTAAACTATTTCACCAAGAGAGGTTATGCATGGGATGGCAAAAGTGTGGTTCCAGAAAAGGTAAATGCTTTCATAGTCACTGTAGTACATCACTATTATGTCTCTTTAAACCTATGAAATGATATGTTTGGGTCTGTGGTCTTGGATGGAGTATGCAGAATAATAAGGATTCTTTTTTTCTTATGTCATAAACAATTAAGTGCCATGATAATTTCGTTATTGCTAAAGGGAGAGGTCATTCAGGTGAATAGATGTATAAAGTGGAGGAGATAAAGGAGAGACAGTAAGGCAAACATTTCTAGTCAAATATGCTTTCCTGTGGTTTCTCTTGATTTGAGAACAGTTTTGATAAACCTAATATTAGGAGCAAATAAACTTACTCAAATCCTTTATTTACCAAGTGCATTATAATTTTGTAACTTGAAAGTTATATTCTTTTGGTTATTTTCTGAGCCTAATCATTTGGTCATAAATGTGTAACCATAATGACTCAATTAAATTAAGTTTGCCACATGAACCATCCCTAGTTCTCTGCAAAGTCAAGGGCAGGCACATTTTCTCTTTCCAAAGTAGACATATGCTTTAGGGATCATAACATACAGAAATTACCAAGAAATGCCTCATGGTAGAAAATGTTCAAGTTGAGAATACTGATGCTTCCCTCAATTAGAACCTATTACACAGTATGGATTTTATGTCCCAGCTTGGGAGGATAACTCTACTTGTGGGGTTTGAAGAACAAGCATGTCAAAATGCAAGTAAACTTTGGGATACTATGATGAAGAGCAAAGACAGAGGCAAAGAGATTTTAAGATGTTTAGAAACAATCTAGAAGGAGTCACTTGACAGCAGCTTTTCTGAAACTTGGTTCTACCGAATATTAGTTTCTTAAGATGCTCCCTGAAAATTCAGTTCTATGTTGATGCCCTCTTGAATATTACTACATACTGTATTTCCTAGTCACAGCTTATTAAAGGGGCTTAGAAGTTCTATAGTAAATAAATTGGTTTAACTGTGTTTATCCCATAGTTACACAAATGCATTAGATAAGAAAATCTGTAGTGGTAAAATTGACCATATTTAATAAAATCTAAGGTGCTGCACTCCTTGATGGCAAAAGGCTATTAAATACTGTCTGCATTTTTAATTTATTGTAATAAGACAGGCATACATTATGTTTTTAAATTCTTTTTTTTTTTTTTTTTTTTTGAGAGGGAGTCTGGCTCTGTTGCCCAGGCTGGAGTGCAGTGGCCGGATCTCAGCTCACTGCAACCTCCGCCTCCCGGGTTTACGCCATTCTCCTGCCTCAGCCTCCCAAGTAGCTGGGACTACAGGCGCCCGCCACCTCGCCCAGCTAGCTTTTTGTATTTTTTAGTAGAGACGGGGTTTCACCGTGTTAGCCAGGATGGTCTCGAACACCTGACCTCGTGATCCGCCCGTCTCGGCCTCCCAAAGTGCTGGGATTACAGGCTTGAGCCACAGCGCCCGGCCTTTAAATTCTTAAATAAGGCACAGATTTAGGTTGCAAAACTAGGGCCACCTTGCTCAGCAACTTATACTTTTGCTTCTCACTGTTTACTAAACAAAATGCATTACTCTTTCTTTCTACAGCCAAAGAAAGTAAAGGATCCTCTTATTAAGAAAAACAACACTTATGCTCCAACAGCAACCAGCTACACCCCTAATTTGGCCAGGGGTGACCCAGGCTTAGCCACCATTGCTAAAAGTGCAACCATAGAACCCAAAGAGGTCAAGCCCGAAACAAAACCACCAGAACCCAAGAAAACCTTTAACAGTGTCAGCAAAATTGACCGACTGTCAAGAATAGCCTTCCCGCTGCTATTTGGAATCTTTAACTTAGTCTACTGGGCTACGTATTTAAACAGAGAGCCTCAGCTAAAAGCCCCCACACCACATCAATAGATCTTTTACTCACATTCTGTTGTTCAGTCCTCTGCACTGGGAATTTATTTATGTTCTCAACGCAGTAATTCCCATCTGCTTTATTGCCTCTGTCTTAAAGAATTTGAAAGTTTCCTTATTTTCATAATTCATTTAAGAACAAGAGACCCCTGTCTGGCAGTCTGGAGCAAAGCAGACTATGCAGCTTGGAGACAGGATTCTGACAGAGCGAGTGAAAGAGCAAAGTCATGTCAGAAGGAGACAGAATGAGAGAAAAAAGAGGGGCAAGACGGTTCAAAGATACAAGAAAAAGTAGAAAAAAAAATTAACACTTAACTATAACCCCTAGGTCATTTGTAGATATATATTTCCAAATATTCGAAAAAAAAGATACTGTATATGTCAAAAATATTTTTATGTGAAGGTGTTTAAAAGGATAAATTTTAAATGTTTCATGAAGAAAAATCTTAAAAATATCTATGTCTTTATTACACTATGGTGTGCTTGTGTTTTTGTTTTGCTTTTTAAACTGATGTATAGCTTTAACATTTTGTTTCCAAAGCTGAAGATCCCCATTATTTCTCTCTGAAAAAAAAAAAAAAAATTGCCTAATGCATTATTTTGTCATAAAGCGCTCTTTTAAAATTCATGTAACTTTCATAGGCAAAGGTGCGGTTGCTCATTGTAGAGCACATTTAGTCCAATGAAGATAAATGCTTTAAATAGGTTTCTTCACTTTCATCTGAGCTTTTACCGCTAGACTCAAGGAAGAATAATTTTAACAGACATGTATACTCAATAGAAACTAAACTAAAATAATTTTAAAATATTCCCTTTTTCACCCTATTTTCAGATAGCACATGAGCCCAATACTCACTTAATTCTTGTTATGAAGATGTTTTTAGAGGGGCAAAAATATTTTGCAAGCTCTGGAATTGTTGAATGTATTCTTTTATATAACTACATTAAAAGCTTTAGATTGAAATTTATGACTAGCAAACAAAAAATAGAATATATAAAAGATATATGTAAATATACAGCATGAGATTGTACATTTTTTACTTTTTTAAAATTGTGTTCTTAAAATATTGTGTAAGAATCACTGCTCTTAGCTGTTAGAATGTTGTTAAATGCTGTGGAAATACATTTAGAACCTGCATTTAAGAACAGAACAGCAAGTAGGAACCACATGGAACTTAAAACATATGGGTATGAAGTCCACTTACATAGACAAAACTTGTAATTTCCAAACTGTTGTCTAGTATACAGTGATCAGTTGCTATCTGTTCAAGTCATGCCATACATTTCCCTATTTTAGGCTATTGTAATATAGAAAGAAAAGGGGAAGCATTAGTTGGAACTAGAAAATGAACTGTATATTATGCTATATTTGCTAACACCAACTATTTCAATAAGTGTTGTACCATATGTAGCATTAAATATAAAATACATAAAAGAATGTACAGAAAATAGCTTTTATTGAGTAATATTATTACATTTCATTTATACTGTAGCAATATATTTGTAGGTATACTATGTAAGGGCTTTAAATAAAAGAGGTCCATTAATACTTCCTTATAAAAATTCTAGTCTGTTTCATTACTGCCCAGATGTTTTAGAGATACATATTTATGCAGAAGGTATTTTTGAAGTCTCCTTTTGTCTGATAGAATTTAAAAGATATTTAAATTTAGTGTTCAGAATCCACAAGTCATGGTCTAAACACACTTAGAATACTACAGCATAAACCTGTTAGCATTATTGCCAGATAAGACAGTTGGGATCCAAACCCAAGTTTTGAGCAATGTTTTTCTCAAAAAGCTGCTATCCAATGATATAGGAAAACACATCGTGTTTTCCTAAACACACTTTTCTTTTTACATGTGCTTCATTGTTTGATTTGGTCCTGCCTAAATTTCACAAGCTAGGCCAATGAAGGCTGAATCAAAGACATTTCATCCACCAATATCATGTGTAGATATTGTGTATAGAAAATAAAATAAATTATGGCTCTAACTTCTGTGTTGCTGTTTATCTTGTTATTTTTCGGCGTTATCCTAATGTGTTTATTGAGAGCATTTTACCTTCCAGACTTCTCATGGCTAACTTTTGGTCTGTATTTTGCTCCTTAGATGTGAATATTTCTTATTAGTCTGCTTCCTGCTATGCAATGACTGCATTTCTATCATTTCTCAGTTTGTTAGTATATGTGGATAGTATTCTACTGTATAAATGATTGCAAAGTTTATCAAAAACAAATTATTCTATGTAGCTTTTCTACAGTGCTTTGCTAAACCATGTAGTACTAGTTAAGTCTTCCTTGAAAATAAAGATACACTCTTATGGGGGACAGTTCCTGTTTATTCCCAGGAAATTTTTTTAAAAGATGACACTGAATGTTTATTGCACTTTAGTGCAGTGAAGTGGCAATAAAACTTAACATGAATCAAAGGTTGTTTATGGCAGATGCATGTGTTGCTTTACGGAGTTTAGCAAAAGCTCTTAATTTTATGTCATATTGTATTCTACTACAATAATAAAGCTAACATTATTCAATAATAAAATGGAATACTTGACTTTCTTTTCATGCTTTGAAAGGACTTTTCATTGCTCTGTTTTAATGCATTTTTACATTAGAAGCACCTAAAAGTACCAACTGCTAGTAGGAATCTAGACCACTAGAAAGATACTAAAAAATATTAATAATATGATCCTAAAATATGATTTAGAAAAATTATTTATAATATAAAAATGAATTAAACACCAGGTTTCGGGTATTACTAGTAGCACTTTGAAATTTATGAAATATAAACATAAGAGAATGAAAATGCTGAAATGATAATGGAATTTGCTAATATGTATTGATAGTATAGGAAATTCATTTTCCATTGTATCCTGAGATACTGATTTAATTGTTTTGAGGTTGCATCTGATCATTGTCATTTTATAAGCTGTCCTGGTGACTCTCAGTATGTAGCCAAAGTTGTTACATCATTAATACTTTTCATTTTAACTTAAATTCCTTAAGTTTTCCATAATCAGTCACATCAAGGTAAAGAAATACTTACAATCACACAAAAGACAATAGAAAAATCATTTCAATGATAGGCATAAAACCATAATTGGTTTCTACACACCAGAACACATGAGACAAAATTTCTGTTTTAGATGATGGTCTTGCCAGAACAACATAAATTGTATCTTAACAAATAAAACCTACATATTCCCTAGTAATGACTCACAACTTTATAAAAACTCACAATTAAAAATCCTCCAACAGAATGATTTATTCAAATAAAACTGTCAACATAAACTAACTGAACCATCACATTTGTTGATTTCTGGGTTCTCATAAAAAAGAATGCAGTGAATGATGACTATTTTGGCTATCAAACCAAATTCATGTCAAGGCTCACCACATAATTATCAAAGAAATCACAATAAGAAAGGGCTTGGCATTATTGCTGACCATCTGTTTGAAATTCATTGTACCAGTTAGTTATAACCTTCTGTTGGAGTTTACTGGTATCTATCCAGCTCTTATGACCGGCAATAATAAACATCTAACTTGACTATATTATACTCACAATTCAGCAAAATAATTTAACTTCAAACGTTGATTTAATTTAATTTAACTAAATTCTACTAACATTTGCTTAGTATTTTCCCTAGACTAAATACTGTACTTGATGATGGGGATGTAGATGTAAATATGGCCATTTTCCTTGCAAAAATAATGGTTATGTTGGGGAAGGAAAACAATCGAAGATAATAAAAATAAGTATTATGATAAAGTAGAGGATGCTAACCAGCATGTAAAAGAAGTGCCTTGCCACTTTTCATAAGGCTAGCAAACTGGATTTGTAGAAACTAATGATGTTCAAGTTGAAACTTGAAGTATAAGAGTAATTGAAACCATCCTGTACCTGGACTATGAATGAGTGGACTTTGGATCTAATGCCAATTTTGTGAGTCGTTAGCCATTAAACCACAAACTAAACATTTGAAACCTCTAAGATCCCTCTAGCTACTAGGATAGATACTGAGTTTGCAGAGATGAAGATGACAATATAATCTTGGAAAGCTAAAAAGTTCATAGAGATTCAGAATGAATCTAAAATTAAAATACTTCCTGTATTACATATAATTACTGAAAAATGTGCAAGTATAGGAGACTTACCTGGGGAGCAGTATGAGGGAAGACTTTAAATGAAAGTGTTAGTCCAGCTAGCTTTTGTTTTGCTTTAGCAATATAAACTTTATTTTTTCAATACAAGCTCCTTCAATTCAAAACACTTCTGTAAGCAATGATACCAGCCATTCAGTCCATCCCTAAATAACTGAGACTCCTGGGAATATAACCATGTAAATGCAGTGTTTTCTACATTAGTTGAAGACAATGAGTGTCCTTTAAAAATTGTTAAGACCAGAAAACAAAAAGTGTCAGAAAGACAAATCAGGACTGTAATGATTTCCAATCAAAACTCTTGCAAAATTACCCTAGTTTGATGAGAGACCCGAGCAGCATTGTTGGGGTGGAGAAGGACTCTCTGGTGAAGCTTTCCTGGCATTTTTCTGCAAAAGTCTTGGCTAACTTTTTCAAAATACTCCCATATAAGCAGATGTTGTCATTCCTCGGCCTTCCAGAAAATCAACAAACACATTGCTTTGAATGTTGCAAAAAACTGTTGTCATGACCTTTGCCCTTGACCAGTCCACTTTTGCTTTGATTGGACCACTTCGATATCTTGGTAGCATTGTTTTCAGGATTGTACTGGTAGAGTCCATTCCATCTTCTGTTACAATTCCTAGAAGAAATGCTTCAGGATCTTGGTCACATTTATTTAAATTTCCTCTGAAAGGTTTGCTCTTGTCTGCAACTGATCTGCACATAATAGTTTTGGTACCTATTGAGTGGATACTTTGCTCAACTTTAATTTTCGGTAAAATTGTGTAAGTTGAACCAGTAGAAATGTCTATGGCATTGGCTCTTTGTAATGCTGTTGATTGTTAGGTGTCTTCAGTTAGAGCATGAACAAGATTAAAAATTTTATATTTGCAAATTGATGGAGATGGTCTGCTGCTATGAGCTTCATCTTCAACATTATCTTGGCCCTTCTTAAAAATAGTGATCCATTTGTGAAGTGTCTGTTCATATCCTTTGCCCACTTTTTGATGGGCTTGTGTGTGTTTTTCTTGTAAATTTGTTTAAGTTCTTTGTAGATTCTGGATATTAGCCCTTTGTCAGATGGGTAGATTGCAAAAATTTTCTCCCATTCTGTATGTTACCTGTTCATGCTGATGGTAGTTTCTTTTGCTGTGCAGAAACTATTTATTTTAATTAGATCCCGTTGGTCTATTTTGGCTTTTGTTGCCATTGCTTTTGGTGTTTTAGTCATGAAGTCTTTGCCCATGCCTATGTCCTGAATGGTACTGCCTAGGTTTTCTTTAGTTTTTATGGTTTTACGTCTTATGTTAAATCTTTAATCCGTCTTGAGTTGATGTTTGTATAAAGTGTAAGGAAGGGATCCAGTTTCAGTTTTCTACAGATGGCTAGCCAGTTTTCCCAGCACCATTTATTAAATAGGGAATCCTTTCCACATTGGTTGTTTTTGTCAGATTTATCAAAGATCAGATGGTTGTAGATGTGTGGTGTTATTTCTGAGGCCTCTGTTCTGTTCCATTGGTCTATATACCTGTTTTGGTACCAGTAGCATGCTATTTTGGTTACTATAGCCTTATTCTATAGTCTGAAGTCAGGTAGTATGATGCCTCCAGCTTTGTTCTTTTTGCTTAGGACTGTCTTGGATATGCAGGCTCTTTTTTTGGTTCCATATGAACTTTAAAGTTTTCTTTTTCCTATTCTGTGAAGAAAGTCATTGGTAGCTTGATGGGGATGGCATTGAATCTACAAATTACCTTGGGCAGTATGGCCATTTTCACGATATTGATTCTTCCTATCCATGAGCATGGAATATTCTTCCATTTGTTTAAGTCCTCTTTTATTTTGTTGAGCAGAGGTTTGTAGTTCTCCTTGAAGAGGTCCTTCACATCCCTTGTATGTTGAATTCCTAGGTATTTTATTCTCTTTGTAGCAATTGTGAATGGGAGTTCACTCATGATTGGGCCCTCTGTCTGTTATTGGTGTATAGAAATGCTTGTGATTTTTGCACACTGATTTTGTATTTTGATACTTTGCTGAAGTTGCTTATCAGCTTAAGAAGATTTTGGGCTGAGATGATGGGATTTTCTAAATATACAATCATGTCATCTGCGAACAGAGACAATTTGACTTCCTCTTTTCCTAACTTAATACCCTTTATTTCTTTCTCTTGCCTGATTTCCCTGGCCAGAACTTCCAACACTATGTTGAATAGGAGTAGTGAGAGAGGGCATCCTTGACTTGTGCTGGTTTTCAAAGGGAATGCTTCCAGTTTTTGCCCATTCAGTATGACATTGGATGTGGGTTTGTCGTAAGTAGCTCTTATTATTTTGAGATACATTCATACATTCCATCAATACCTAGTTTATTGAGAGTTTTTAGAATGAAGGGCTGTTGAATTTTGTCTAAGGCCTTTTCTGCATCTATTGAGACAATCATGTGGCTTTTGTCCTTGGTTCTATTTGTGTGATGGATTACATTTATTGATTTGTGTATATTGAACCAGCCTTGCATCCCAGGTATGAACCCAACTTGATCGTGGTGGATAAGCTTTTTGATGTGCTGCTGGATTCGGTTTGCCAGTATTTTACTGAGGATTTTTGCATCTATGTTCAACAGGGATATTGGTCTAAAATTTTCTTTTTCTGTTACGTCTCTGCCAGGCTTTGGTATCAGGATTATGCTGGCCTCATAAAATGTGTTAGGGAGAAGTCTCTCTTTTTCTATTAATTGCAATAGTTTCAGAAGGAATGGTACCAGCTCCTCTTTGTACCTCTGTTCGAATTAGGCTGTGAATCTGTCTGATCCTGAACTTTTTTTCGTTGGTAGGCTATTAATTATTGCCTCAATTTCAGAGCCTGTTATTGGCCTATTCAGAGATTCGACTTTTTCCTGGTTTAGTCTTGGGGGTGTTTATGTGTCCAGGAATGTACCCATTTCTTCTAGATTTGATTCTTCTCTCTTTTCTTCTTTATGAGTCTTGCTAGCGGTCTATCAATTTCGTTGATCTTTTCAAAAAACCAGCTACTGGATTCATTGATTTTTTTTGAAGCATTTTGTGTGTGTGTGTGTGTGTGTGTTGTGTCTATCTCCTTCAGTTCTGCTTTGGTCTTAGTTATTTCTTGTCTTTTGTTAGCTTTTGAATTTGTTTGCTCTTGCTTCCCTAATTATTTTAATTGTGATGTTAGGGTGTCGATTTTAGATCTTTCCTGCTTTCTCTTGTAGGCATTTAGTGCTATAAATTTCCTTCTGCACACTGCTTTGAATGTGTCCCAGAGATTCTGGTACGTTGTGTCTTTGTTTGCATTGGTTTCAAAGAACATCTTTATTTCTGCATTTATGCAGAAAACAGACACATGAAAAGATGCTTATCAGAGAAATGCAAATCAAAACCACGATGAGATACCATCTCTTGCCTGATAGAATGACGATCATTAAAAAGTCAGGAAACATTGTGGTTTTGATTTGCATTTCTCTGATGGCGAGTGATGATGAGCATTTTTTCATGTGTCTGTTGGCTGTATGAATGTCTTCTTTTGAGAAAT